>NC_058045.1:17960332-18095332 GCF_020085105.1 Siniperca chuatsi | reverse complement strand
CACATATTTGTTTCTCCTCTTTCATGTGTCTATTGCACTCCTTTCTGTTCTTCACTCAGGGGATGACCCCTCTGATGTATGCCTGCGCAGCTGGAGATGAGGCCTTAGTCCAGATGTTGATCGATGCCGGGGCCAACCTTGACGTTGCGGTATATATGCTTCAACAATTTCAACATATGGACAACATATGGATTTGTTGCCCGTTATCTAAACTTCTACATTTACCCACAGGGGATGCATCAGCCTTAAAGCATCTAAATATCACAGAGGCTGTATGATCTTGATCTTGGTGTGTAAACCGCATTTGTCCTGTGCTGCCAGGTTCCACCATGCTCCCAAAAACACCCCTCTGTGCATCCTGATAGTCGCCACTGGGCAGCCCTCACCTTCGCTGTGCTGCATGGACACATCTCCGTAGTGCAGGTTGGAAACACACACATACGTAGTAGCCACCACCCGACGTAGCCAGTGTTTGAATCCTGAAATTTGACATGCTGCACGGCTGGTGTACTTTTTACTCGAGGGGATATGTCCTGCTATATAGGTTGTCCTACATAGTCCCGAGCTAACTATGGATGTGATATTATACCTTAAAAAGTTGAGTGACAAATGTGAGGTCAGAGGTCAGGCCATAAATGAGTTACAGGATGTTAAACATTGCACAGTATAACAGACGTGGTGTGTATCTCCAGCTCCTGTTGGATGCAGGGGCCAACGTGGAGGGGGCTGCAGTCCGCAATGGACAAGAGAGTACAGCAGACACCCCGTTGCAGCTGGCTTCAGCAGCAGGTGGGCAAACACAAGAGCACACACACACAAACACACACACACAGTACAACACAAGGCACAGCTGATGTTAGAGTGTTGTTCGACTTACAGTAGGTCTGTGTTCTGAGCTGATTTATGGTAGCTAAATTACTACTTACTACTAAATTATACAGACGGAAAGTCTATAGAAGGGTCAAGCAAAGGAAGAGATGAATGAATTAGAGCCGATGTAGTAACTAATAATAACTCTCACAATTATCAGTCACCAATACAGTAGTGTGCTACTTTCCCAAAAGACTACCAAGAGTGGCACAGGATTGAGTTATGAGTGACACATCGGCTGAAGGAATGAGGAAATGAGAGGGTAAAGGAAGGCATAGTGAAAGCATCCGAGTGCTGCCTGTGGTTGTTTAGAAGCCTCTGGGAAGCATTCCTCAGTGGGATCATCTAAAAGCCACACATAACTGTAGTAAAAGAGACACATGCTCTACATAGCAGCAATGACAGTGTGTAAATAGTGCCTAATATGAATGTGTTTGCTTGTTTGAAAATGCTAAATAAAATGATAAAACTTAATTTATCCCTGTGGTAAAATGTAATTGTTGCAGCAAGTAAAAATAAATAATAATAAAATAAAGCAAGAAAGAAGATATCCAGAATATAAGTGCACTAATGAATTATAAAATAATCAATAAAAACACTGCAAACAATAAAAATGAAACCATAAAAAATACAGTTGTGGGGTGATATGTTAACAATTCAGAAATACTAGGTAGAATGCACCAGTGGGGAAAAACACTCAAGGAGAAGAGATTACTAAAAGTAGGGCTGTGCAAACAGTGAAGATATTTATGATTGATACTGGCAAAATATCACAATTAAAGGTGAGGTATGCAATTCTAATCCAGTACACATTTTTTATGTCAAATTCAGTGAATATCTCCTCACGGTCCGCTAGCTGTCAGTTCAGTGTGTGCGCTGAAAAAAAAATCTGGTGTTTGTACACAGCCCTGGCTCTGTGAATGGGAAACAAACAAAGTGGTTCGGACCAAGCCACACAACACTATTCCAGCCATGATTTGTGTGTCAGGTAACATTAAATGACTTGCCCACGGACATTCAGCTTACTTTCTACTTTGCCATGCTGTTGTTGTTGTGATGTTAGCTATAGTAGCAGGAGAGTTGTGAGTATCGCTGTCTGGAGCTGGTTTGCTGGCTCTGGGAAACGTCTCGTCCTCTCTGGCTGTTAGCTTCGCTGCAGCAACTTTAGTGACAGTTTGCTAACCCACAACCTAGCTAATGTTAATTATATTACCTTCAGTGTCATTGTTCGCTCTATATCATGGTATTGGATTTCTCTGGAATCGCGTACCCTACATTTAAATGTGTTTAGGATATGTATCTGTATATAATTGATTGCTTATGTGCTTCCCAGGCAACTACGAGATGGTGAGTTTGCTCCTGGCACGAGGTGCAGACCCCTTATCAAAGACCCACGATGGAACTGCCCTTACATCATCCCTCTATGAAGACATGAACTGCTTCAGTCATGCTGCCGCACATGGACACAGGTATGTGTCTGACCAGGAAGCAGCATGTTGTCAACAGATACTGCTGGAAGATTCTGACAAACTGCCTGCTTTTGGCCTCTTAACTGCAGAGAAGAAAGTAACAGAAATAATGCGAACTATGTCAGCACTCTATCATCGTTGACCTGAGTCTGCATTTAATCTTCAAGAAGAGATTCATCCTTTTTGTCATGCAGTGAAATGGAAGACCTTGAAAGTATCAGAGTATTAAAAAAAGCAAATTCAGAGTCCATCTGTCTCTGAACACCAACTGCAAGCGTAAACCTCTCCACCTGTTCACTGTGTGTATGTGTGAACACAATGTAGACTCAACACTTCACATTCCACAGTGAGGGTGACAGATTATGTAATCAGAGAGGAGGGTACAGGGTCACAGAAATGGATGTATGTGTTGCATTTTGGACATATATTAATGTTTTCTTGCTTTCTTTATTTCTTTCCTTCCTTCCTTGTCCTCTTTTTTCCCCTCTTCTTCCTCCCATTTGTCAGGAACGTGCTGAGAAAGCTACTGACTCAGCCCCAGCAAGTCAAAGAGGATGTCCTGTCTCTGGAGGAGATCTTAGCTGAGGGGGTGGAGGGCGAGGTGGCCGGGATCTGCCCTTTCCTCCCCCTCTCCCCTCACCCCACCCCTTCCTCTGCTCCTGGTGCCCTGCCAGAGGTGGGCATAGCAAGGCTCTGCAAGGCTAGGATGAAGGCTCTGCAAGAGGCCAGCTACTACAGCACTGAGCATGGCTACCTGGATGTCACCATGGAGCTACGAGCTATGGGTACCTATCAGCTGTCAAGGATTTGCTTACTTTTCACATTGTGCATAGTTTGATAACGCAACAACATTTCTTCTCTTTTGACCTAGGTGTACCATGGAAACTACATGTGTGGCTGGAATCTCTGCGTTGTGCCCAGCAGCAGTCCAGGGCAGGGGTCACCCTCTCACTCCTCAGAGAGTTCACCACGATCAGAGAAGAGGACTACTGCAAGGAGTTGGTCACCATAGGCCTGCCCCTGATGTTCAATATTTTACGGACCACCAAGGTACCATCAAACATAAACCTCAATGGGTCTGCGTGTCTTCCAATTCATGTAATCAGCAAGAAATGAGTTTGGATGTGTGATATAATGCCCTCCTCCCCCATTCTTTCACTTTTCTCCAGAATGATGCCATTATACAGCAGTTGGCAGCTACTTTTAGTCACTGTTTCGGCCCAGCACCTCTTCCAGCCATCCGTGAGATGAAGGCAAATCTTTCAGCACAGTTGGGTAAGGAAAATGATCATGATTCTTGCATGTATATGAACACACATTGCTCAGTGTTTAAAGTGAATGACTATGATGGCTTTATGTTAACATTTTTAGATTACTTTCATTATTGACTAATCTGCTGATTATTTTCTTGATTAATCGATTCATTGTTTGGTCTATAAAATACCACAAAAAAGTGAAAAATCCCCCACCGATCACAATTTCCTAAAGCCCAAAGTGAAGTTATCAAATTGCTTGTTTTGTCCAACCAACAGTCCAAAACCCAAAGATATTCTGTTTACTCTCACATAAAACAAATACAGTAAGCAGTTCCTCACAGTTGAGAAACTGAAACTAGGGAATATTTGGCATTTTTGCTTGATAATTTACCAAAATTATGAATCAATTATCAAAATAGTTGCAGATTAATTTTCTGTCGATCAGCTACTCAATTAATCAACTAATCATTTCACCTCTAGATGGTTGTATTAAATAATACTGAAGAGAGGTTGCATAATGCAAACACTTGCTGAGATTGAGGCCCCTGATGGAAGAATTTACTAAAAACATGTGATAAGCCCTCACTGCATCTTACATGATGAAATTACCAGTGCACAGTTTCAAATAGAGGTTTTGTTTACTCCAAAATGAAATGAGGATGCTTTGGGCTCTCAATACCTACACATTTGGAGATGGTGTAAAACACGTGACCACAGATTGAGTTTTCTGTAAATGCAAATTCATCTCTGACTGAATTCACCTAGTCTATGATGTGTGGGTATGGCATTACAAATCTCCCACAGATAAGGGCACAGCTGATGCCAAACAAATTGGACAAAGTTTTGAAGTCTATATCCGAGGCAAGGTATCAAACAGCCAAGGCAATCATCTTCTCTGGCTGTATGACCAAGTGCAAATGAGTATTTTTCTATTTAGCGGAAGTAAAAGAGTTTTCCAGAGATACAATAACATGTGAGTAAATAGGCAAAGTCTTATCACAAATGGTTAGCTCGAGACACTTTTGAGATATACATACAAGACACTGTTTGAACAAAGCTCTAGCTTCCTTAATTTGTGCTGGTATAATGGTGGACCAGTGTTCAGACTGGCTTCCTTGTCACTAAAAATCTGTCTTGTGAATGGATTTGTAAGGAGGTGCTGAAATGTTTTCCTGCAGACCCTCATTTCCTGAATAACCAGGAGATGTCGGATGTGACATTTGTGGTGGAGGGGAAACCGTTCTACGGCCACAGAGTCCTGCTGATCACAGCTTCTGACAGGTGTGTGCAGACAGGTTTACACCTGAACCTACTTAGAGACAGTGGTCATTTAAACAAAAAATCCTAAAGGATTTTGATGAAGATATTTGTAATTTCTTTTAGATTAAAGTCTATGCTGACATCCTCTGGGCCAGATGGAAACCCCAACAAGGAGATTGAGATCAGTGACGTCAAGTACAGCATTTTTCAGGTGACAAATATACTCTTTATTTCCTGATTTAAAATAAATCAAGATTGATGAATAAAACTAGAGACAGACGTATAACACATGATAAAACAAATATTTACACTGTATTGACTTGTTCCTAAATGAGACCTTTGACCTCTCTCCGCAGATGATGATGTCATACCTGTACTGTGGAGGAACAGAGTCACTGAAAACTAATGTTGCTGACTTGCTAGAGGTGAGAATCACTAAATAGATACACACCATCAATCTGGGTAGTAATTAGTTATACATGTACTATTCATAGTGAGACCTCTTGGATTTTTAGTTAAGCCCTGTAAATGCAGTGTATATGTATTGAGTTTTTTAAGGGTTTTAGAAGAAATGTTCAGAAATGTTCAATTTGTTCACACAAATTCCCAGTTAATTAAACTCTATTTAGAACTAAAAACAAAGGTGAACATACCACAATTACAATCCTTTACAATGGTCTATTGCATTGTAAAACTGCTTCTGTGCACAGAAACACTATTTACAGTAGGTCAAAGTGGATAAAAGCAGTAAAATTCAGCAAATGTTTGACACATTGTATAATTTCATCCTTCACCTTCATTTTCATTTCCAGATATATAGTTTAGATCATTTGGCTATACTGGAGACTTCTTTGTCAGTGTTAATGTGTCTCTTTGTCTGAAAAATTAAGCTAGTCAGCAAAATAATCATAACTAATAAAGAATTATAGCCAACACCAACAGAATTGTCCTTCACTGCTGTATCTAAGCTTTCTTTATGTTACTGAATGACTTATAAGACAGTAATTCTCCAGTGTTATTTGATGTGTGTCAATGACATTTGCTTGTGTTTTCTCCTGCAGCTGTTGTCAGCTGCTAGTCTGTTCCAGCTGGGGGTGCTACAAAGACACTGTGAACTCATCTGCTCTCAGCACATCAACCTGGATAATGCAGTCAGCATCTATAAGACAGCCAAGGTAACACACACACACACACCAAGAAGCCAGGATCATATGGTACTATTATGTGAACTATGCATATAGGGCTGTGTGTGCTGTATGCCACTGTAACTAAGGTGACTCACCGAAGGAAAATGATTTCTATTCAAATGAAAAAAGATCTTGCATGAATACAAATTATATTTCCTCAGTATAATAACACGATTGACATGACATGATTCTAATCCCACATCACATCAACTAGGAAATCCAATTTACTGCACAAAAGACATCATGTTACATGATAGATGGCCTACATTCTACACCGAAAAGCCCTTTTCTTGGCACTTCACAATTATAATTTTAATGTGGCAAAAATATGACCACAATGAAAACATGAAAAAAGGGTCAGCACACTGTAGCTCCCTTAACTGCAATTTATTGGCACATCCACAAGTGATGTTTTGAGCTAATGCTCTTCTTCAGACTTAATTAAACATACAGAGATGCCATCTTTAAATACACATGCTCTGGTCATCTAATAGTCACATGATGATGCCAGTGAATCATAAATCTCACATAAGAAAAACACATATATACATATAATACAAAAACACACACACACACACACATATATATGTGTGTATATATATATATATATATATATATATATATATATATATATATATATATATATATATATATATATATATATATATATATATATATATATATATATATATATATATATATATATATATATGTATATATATATATGTATGTATATATATGTATGTATATATATATATATATATATATATATGTATATATATATATATATATATATATATATATATATATATATATATATATATATATATATGTATATATATATATATATATATATATATATATATATGTATATATATATATATATATATATGTATATATATATATATATATATATATATATATATATATATATATATATATATATATATATATATATATATATATATATATATATATGTATGTATGTATATATATATATATATGTATGTATGTATGTATGGATAAAAAAAGATATGACCATTCAATTGTCCTATCTTTTCCCAGGTCCATGGTTCTGTGGAGCTGAGCTCATTCTGTGAAGGTTACTTCTTGCAGCAGATGCCTGCTCTACTGGAGAAAGAGGGCTTCAGAAGCCTGCTGTTGGGACCCCCTGGGGCCCGACAAGGGAACAACTCCACTTCTATGCTGGTTCACAGCCGGGGAGACTCACCCCTGGAGGAGCTGGAGGCCACCTTGGCTCAACGACTACGCTCTCTCTACGTCACCTCCAGAGTCTGAGGGCAACAAGACAGCTGCTGAGGAGAGAAGACAGAAATAACTGGAACACAGTTGAAGCGGAAGTTTCATCTGATCACTGATACAGGTTCAGATCTTAAAAAGGTGTCTAAATGGTTTGAGTACAGATGTTTTCTTAGTAACATCTGATCCAGTCTCTGGTAACAAGCAACTTCCACAGTGCTTTGACACTGGGACACATCAGTGAGTTATTTGGCAGCAGACAAAGACTCCACTTGTGGACAATTCAGTGTTTCATATTTTGTGCCAAGCACTCCATCTTGAGATTTATTGCAGTATACAGCTTGTTTATGAAGAAGAAAATTGCACAATGTGATGCTTATTCTCCAAGGCTCGGGAAGCTTAAATGGAGAAGCAACAGATGGATGCAACAGTTGGGAACTCTGAATTATGAAACACTGCTGCCCTCTAATGGACAAAACTGGCAAAATAATGAATTGCCTTGGAGGATTGGGATTAATGGCACCCTACTGGTTCTGACTGAAGCTATGTAAAGTGACAATAGACTGAAGCATCTATTAAAGAATCAAGTGAGGCGGCCAAACTCCCGTTCAAACTAATAATGCAGATTGGGAGGAAGGAGGTAGACTTTGTGCCTCTAGCATTGATGTAAACTTTGGATAAACAAATGTACTTTTTACCTAACTGTATGTTTTTATTTTCTATTTTTAAAAAGTATGACCGGAGAAACAAAACACTTAAGAGTGGGATGGACACTTTCTATTTAATGAGAAAAAAAGATGTGAGAGTATTTAACGGGGTGTTCCCTTTTTATTTTTATTTTTTTTTTTTATCCAAGCAAATTATTAATATTATTGTTGAAAAGTTGCTTTCATGTAGCTGTTGTTTTTCCAGGTACATTCTAACAGTTAATTAAGCTTATGTATGCTGAGGTTTAATGCTTCTACACAGGTACAGCAAACAGAATCCAACATGGGATTTGGAATACATAAAGTCTTTTTTAATGCTGAATATTGTAATAAACCTGGTAAACAAGTTTTGTCATTTTTACTGGTACAAACTATTCTAAACATTTCATTGCCATCTGTTTGTGT
Source organism: Siniperca chuatsi (assembly GCF_020085105.1). NCBI lineage: Eukaryota > Metazoa > Chordata > Actinopteri > Centrarchiformes > Sinipercidae > Siniperca > Siniperca chuatsi. Next base: position 18,086,918 of record NC_058045.1, on the reverse strand, counting down.
GGGTTTGTATAGACTTACCTGAAATCCAGGACAACTACAACATGAAAGTCATTAAATGGGCAATAAAAAAAAAAGAAATAATTTCTTATAGGAAATGTTGGGAAGGAGAAGTAATAACATTAAAATAATTATACCGCAGTGGCAAGATGATAATTGCACTACATCTTAACTTTGTAGCAATTCATAAATTTTATGACAAACTGACCCTATGGTATCTAAACATAGTGTCACAACTAGACATTTCTTTTTCTTTTTTTACATAAGAAATGATATCAGTCTGTACAACAGAATAGATCATTCATTTTAAATACCCACATACCCACCCGTGTCCCTCCCCCAACCATATACTATTGTACCATTTACCCCACTGCCCCCCTACCCTGCTCTGTTCACACCCCACTCCTCTCCTCGCTGAAATCACAATTCCAGTCCATTTGCAGCAATAGTATTAAGTCTAATAGTCAGTTAGTATTTTAAACCCAGTTCTTCACAAAGAAAGTACATTAAAAAGCAAACAAATTACAATCCAGCAAGCATCCCTGTCGGCTGTTTGGGTTTTCCACCAAACTCCTCCCCCCTTCTCGGCAGCAGCAAGATAATTGCACTACATTAATCTTCATCTTCAGAAATTCATACATTTTATATTGAGAAAACCCTGATGATATGGCAGTTTTAAAACATGGATATTTACTTACCCATACATGTACAGGCACAAAGAAGAAAAACAAACACACCATAACTTAATGAGTTTATTTGTTTCAGCACTGAAGATGCTCACAGTTATTTCATATGGGGATTACATCAGTCAGTTTTGTTCCTGCTCTGTCAAAAGACCGCTCTGGGCCTCAGAATCATTGGATGTCCTTGGTGCTGCTAGCTTCCCATTGTAGAAAACAGAAACGAGGATGAACAATAGGGTATTGCTTTGTATTTGTGTACTGATATCCTCTCACTGTGCCTCTTCCACCAACAGGTAGAGAGAGCCCAGACCTCTGAGCCTTCCAGAGAGAGGTACAGAGTAAAGGAAGCATTGTTCAAAAACTTTGTGCACAAGATAAGAGGAGGAGGAAGGGAAATATCGGAGGGAGCGAGGGAACAATAAAAAAAAAGAAGGCCAGAAATAAAAGCAGAGAGGGTGAAAGGTAAGGGACAGAGGGGGAATTAAAAACCTTAAAAGGTAGTTTTGTGGAGAGAGAATCAATGAAGGCTGAGAGAGGGAGTGAGTTTGGCATGGAACATGAACACTAAAGCCATGCAAAGAAAAGCTCATGTTTGACATGCACACAGCAATACAAGCTAAAAGCATAGAGCAGGAATCCCCAGCATGGTTGAGAAGACAATCAACCCTCATGGTTTGTCTGTCTATTTACAAAGAGAAGAAGTAGATTGGGATCTGTGGTGTCCTTCTCTTCAGGCCTGGCCTACAAGCACAATAATATGAAACTGACAAATATCAATAGAAGAGCATATTCCCTCTCCAAAAAGAGGCTAAGTCTACATTCTTAAATTACTGGTAAATAATTTTTTCCAAGAGTTCCTACAAGTTCTCTTTCCCTCTTCACAGAGGTCAGGGAAAAGAGAATTTGTGACTTGTCAATGTTCACATAATTCTGTTAAATTGAGACCAAAAGAAAAGAAAATATTTTTTTTCTTCAAATGTTGCCCCATTTACAAACACACAAGAGGGTAATAAATAACATTCAACTGACCTAACAGCTTTGTTCATATAAATAGCCAAGTTATAATAAATTAGGAAATCAAACAGTGAGATGAACAAACATGAATAAATAAGGACAAAATTACAAAAATATCTACAATTGCATTTATCACGTCGTCATTTTTTTGTTCCTCTACTCCTACTGCTGGTAAGTGAGACTAAGAGAGAGGTATAAATGGAAAGCCAAAGACAAAGTGCTGCAGATAACACAAACAGGAATGTTTGGATCATTATTAGGTCAATCAAACAAAGACATAAATGATCATGTAACAAAAATACACGGAAGAATTTAACAGAATGTGGCAGGTGCAGGTTTACCAACCTGACCCTATGGTATCTAAACATAGTGTCACAACTAGACATTTCATTTTTTTTTTTTTTACATAAGAAATGATATCAGTCTGTACAACAGAATAGATCATTCATTTTAAATACCCACATACCCACCCGTGTCCCTCCCCCAACCATATACTATCATACCATTTCCCCCACTGCCCCCCTACCCTGCTCTGTTCACACCCCACTCCTCTCCTCTCTGAAATCACAATTCCAGTCCATTTGCAGCAATAGTATTAAGTCTAATAAAGTCAGTTAGTGTTTTAAACCCAGTTCTTCACAAAGAAAGTACATTAAAAAGCAAACAAATTACAATCCAGCAAGCATCCATGTCGGCTGTTTGGGCTTTCCACAAAACTCCTCCCCCTTTCTCTCTTCCTCTGAATCAGTCAGTGTTTCTGCACGTCTTCTTTTTGTTGTTGTTGTTCATGTTCTTGTTAATACATCCCAGAGTGTTCTGCGTATACTGGACCTGTACATGTGTATGTTTTGTGTATGCTGTGACTTTTTATAAAAAGCTTGTTTCCAATTAATGAATGCTCCTTGAGCTCGAAGAGAGGAAATGGGCCGGTTGGTGAAGGGACTGTGCATTCTTGTTTCAATGGGATTTGTGTGGATTAGTTGTGCACATGTGTGTGTTTGTGTGTTTCTAAGATAGGGAACACTAAAGGTATTTTTCATCTACTTCTACTGATGGCTGCCAGAGGTGGAGAAGGGTCACACAGGGAGATGAAGGTAGAAGTCTGCATGAAGGGTTTGTTTCCATGGTAACCCCCCCAGCACCTCTAAAAGCAGTCCTCCGTCAACAAATGTCCGTCTCTCTCAGCTTGCTCAGGGGGTGGTCGAGGGAGGGCGAACAGAGCAGGGAGCAGAAGGAGGGGCTTAATAGGTTTTCTGGATAATTCCTGGTATCAGAAACAAGTCAGGTCATCACACAGGTTAGCAGCAAGGGAGCAAAAAATAGAGCAAGGGCCACAGGCGATTAGATGGTTGGGGTAGAGGGGTGGATTATGATGGTGGACGCTGAGGGGTAATGAAAAGGGGAATGGAAGGACAGAAGTGTGTGTTTGTCATGTAGGTGCAGTATGCTTTTTGTAAAATATTACTTTGATTCTCTCAATATAATTCTATCTATATAAAGTCATTTTATACAAAACATGTCCATAAATGATTATGTACATCTAGCTATGTACAGAGAGAATATTCTCTCTGTGCCACGGGCTTATAGTGATACTGGGATGGTTTTTAGCACTGGCTCGACTACACAACGTCTCGGTCTAAGACTCCTCCTGTGTCCCCACAGATGCCAGCGACAACTTGGCTCTGTCTCGGCCCGCAGCGGGGCATTTGATGTCATTATTTTCTGGCTCGTGCCTCCGGACGTGCATGGGTGAGGGGCAGTGCTTGGAGGGCGTGCCAGAGGGGTAGGGCACCTGTCCGTTCTTCTCGTCTGAAAAAAGTTGTTTTATTACGTCAAAGAAGTTACTCAATGGGCTGCCTAGGTACACAGACGGGAAGAAAAGAGGACAAAAAAGGGGAAAGAGAGAAGAAAGAGAACAAACAAACTAATGAACAATGGGGTTCACAGGATAGAGACGCGGCTACAGGTAAGACAAAGCAAGCAGAGGCAAGGAGGAAGAGGACTGACAGACACAGCAAGGATGAGAACTGCTGAAGCAGCCATGTCGGGACTATGTAATGTGTGAGCTCCCATAAACCATGCATATGTCGCAGCACAACCAATGAAAACACACAAGTAGCCATTCAATCTAAAACTAGGAATTAAAAGACTGATACTAGAGAAAATGTCTTTAACAAAAAAAGTGGTGTGTCATCTGTGTAAGTTAGTGCCCAAGCAGGTCTGGCCAGCCAGAAGCAGGACAGATGATGGAAGGAGGACAATGAGAAAGCTTGGAGCTTCAAGACAAAGTTGCCCCTGAAGGATACTGAAGGATCAGTGTCTCCTATGCTTTTGCCAAACCTAATTGTTTGTGAAATTTTGCAGATGTCATTATAGCACTGAAGGGCAACTTGAACCTCAGCAAAGCGCAGATAATGGAGACTATCTGTCTTGTGGCTATTGTACCAAGTGAGGCGCATCTAACACAGTAATGTTTGGACTTAAGTCTGCCTAGAGCAAAGAGACAACCTTTGAACATTTCTACACTTGAGTTTAGAGTTTTACACTTCAGCTAACTATAAATCTTGGCCAAACCTATCAAACACACCGGGAGGCTGCATCATCATTGTGCCAACTCTTTGAAGTAAGAAAAGGCCCAACTCATGTGATTTCACTACAACAGAGTCAAAAACTGTGATATGTTGCATTTAAGTCATATATACTGTCTTAACTTGATGTCGTGTGCTAAATAAAATTAGATATGCTAAACAATACAAGTGTATTTCTTCCTAACTGCTATATACACTGCTACACACTTGCAGAGAGTGTGTGTCCGACAGTATGCATGCAAATGATGTTTAGCTAAACACACTCACTCTTCTTTCTGCTGGCCTTTAATGGTCCCACTGCAGGTAGGTAGAGTGGTAAGGACACCAAACATGAGAAATGGAGCAAATAAAGAGCCAATGTTCTTTTTGTTAATGGTGCACACAGAGCACATCTCTGGGAACTATCAGTCACACACAGGACTGCTTCTGAATACATGGCAGAAGAGCCATTGGCACAATAGAGTCCTGTGGGCCGACAAATGAACACTGACAACTTCAGTAAAAACAGGCAGGGGTGCTGCACAGAAGACAAAACACACACACACACACACACACACACACACAGGACTGAAGCGTGTCGGTGTATCTGCACTCAATAAAAGGCTGTTGGAAAGTGGAATTTCTGTTGTGGCTGGTTTGTGCTAAAAAAGCCGCAATTCGAAAACTCAGCCTGAAAATATGCACATAGTGCCAATGTGAAGACTCCCTGCAGTAGCCTCGAGATTAGATCAAACTTCATTTAATCATGAATGAGTGAATGTGTGTTTGTTGTTGTGTTTGTCTATGTGATGTATGTGTGTGTATGTGTGTGTGTGTGTGTGTGTGTGTGGACAAGTGTGAATGTGCCACAGTTGGTTTCGCCTGCTCCACTATCCAGCTAGAAAATGGTTGCCGCCAACGTTCCCTCTTCCTTTCTCATGTGTGAAGAATTCCACATCTTGTCACTTGACTCCACCCAAATCTGCACTGCAATCTTTCAAAAATGGCAGGAAACTCATAAAACTTAATGATGTCAACTGTTAAATAAAACAGAGACACCACCCTCTAAGTGAATGGTTCTCCTATGTAGTCCTAAAGTATACTCGCTACATTCTTCAATACTCGTTTTATTGTTCCACCCCTCTATTGTCTTCCTAAGCTGGGCTCCCAGGTATGCTCCTGTTAATAGTGATTAGGGGACATAATGACCAAGAAGTGATGAAACCTTTTGTTTGACACATATTGGTATGCAAAGCCATTTCTATTCTTAATTACAGCTATTGGCTTTTTTAAAAGGCCCTGTGGTCAAGTAGCACCAAATGTGTGTTAGGAGGTCAAAGGAAAGAGAGAGATGGAGGAAACTGAATTCAGCAATGCTTTCAATTACTGCTAAGCACACATTGAACTTTTTTAAGATTCGTATTACAGTGTGAGATACCCTGATAGTGGAACGACATGAAATTCATTTAGACTGACTTTGGTCAAAAACAACTGACACTGAAACTAAATATATCAGCTCTGATAGTGGCTTCAGAATAGAATACTGTACTTCATTATTTATTTATGTATTTTCTATGTAATATCCTCAGTATCTTCTATTGCTTGAAGTGGTTCTCATATTATATAACTGAATTTTACTCTTACAATGTCATCTCTGCTGCTGAAACAACACACAGCAGTTGTTTAAACCTAATCTAATGCAATTTATTTATAATTGTACCATCCCCAGACCCCAGCCTGTTAATTAGCTCTACAATATCAAATATTAGAGGTAACTGGTAAACTTACTGAGGCACAGCAATTATAACAGAATGTTAAATATCTGTCAGCTATACAGCATACACAGTCAGCTGTGATGACTGCTGTTCATTTCTGAGTGCCAGTGAGAATAATACTGCTTAAAAATCCACAGAGTAAAGATACAGCTCACACTTGTAACTTATAGTATAGTAACCAAGCATAGTACCAAGCGATATGATGGCTAAGTATCAGTTCAATAACCTGCGTCAGAAAATGGAATTGGAAATGGGTTTAAAAGGATAAAGAAAGACACAAACATACAGACACCAAGAGCACGATTTAAGGATGGAATGAAATTGACATCCAAAGAAAACAGTACACCTCCTCCTGATAAAAATGGTGTATTTCAGGCTGGTTGTGTTTCACTATCTGGCCAGCAGGTGGAACTGGTGTCAAGATGATGAAACAAACAGAGCAGTGATTCACAAGGAAGGACATGCTAAGAGCAAAAGAAGAGGAGTAGAATCCTTATGTATCTCTTATTTTATATATCTCTTCTTTTCATCATCCAGAGCGAATAGGACGTAGGGGAAGGAACTGGCTTACACATGTCCAGGGACTCAGCACCAACCATACGACTAATGAGAAGACGGAAGAAGAAAGGAGGTTTTTAATAACGTCAAGAAGTTCACAGGTTGGTACAGTTAGGCGGTGGTTAAGCTTGCCTGTCAGAAGTTTTTGTATCTCCTTGTGCTTTTGAAGGAGCCAAAAGAGACTTGTGGATGAGGGGGGGAACACGGGGAGGGGGTCCTATTGTATAAACACTCAGAGAGAGAGAGAGAGAGAGAGAGACAGAGAGAGAGAGAGAGAGAGCGCGCTTGTCAGGTGTGGTGTTGCTGTGCGGTGCAGTGCATTGTGGGAATGTGTTGAGGTGCAGTGGTGTTGCCATGGCGACAAGCTCTGACGATCAGTCTTAGAAGTAGGAGTAACAGAATGCAAATCAGCCTACCTTTCCTCTACTCTAATCTTCACTGCTGGGGCAACGAGACAACATTTGACCCGCAGTCGGTGCTTGAGAGCAACTCCCACCCTTTCATGGCAGTGAGGTGCGGGCATGCAAAGGAAGCCGTTTCGAGAAGCGAAGAGTGGCTCAGGGATTTCAAGCACGGGGAAGAGGAGGGCAGGATTTAGCTTAGCTTCAGCAGTGAGAGTGGTTCGTCAGGGGGTGAGATGGGCAGATGAGGCAGTGGGGGTAAAGGTGAAGATGTACTGGAAAAGATTTTGAAATATTTCTTTGAAAAGAGGACGTCTTACTCACCAGACAGCTGTTGGACTCCAGGCTGGTCATGTGTGCTTAACAATTGGCTCTGAATCGTCTCCACTACTCGCTTAAAGCGCCGGCTGGGTCCTAAACGCAGACACACAAAAATATTGGCATAATCAGTTGCATCACAATACACAGGTAGCAGCACAAAGACAGGCAGCAGAGTGTGTCGAAAACATGTAGATGGAATAATTAAGAGGAAAAAAGTAAGGGTGAGGAGAAGAGAAGCATACACATGCTCCAAACAGCCACTATTACATCCCATTCAGTTCAAATGTGCCCCCCCCCCCCCCACACTTGATTGTGTGTGTGCGGGGGTATGTGACAGTGTGAAGACAGAAAGAGAGTGAAAGAGAGAGTGCACGTGTTTCTGCAAGACTAAGCATGCACGCATGATTGCATAGTATATACAGTAATCTTGCATAGCCAGACCTCATCTTGTTACACACAGGGAGGCTTGGGGGAAAATCTTATCAAGCATTCAGGATTGCAAGAATTTTGAGAATCCTTAGGCAGCCATTCTTTTTGGCAGCAAGTTTGAAAACACCCACCTTTGGAAACAGCACTTGTGGTTTATTTGTTGGTTGGATATAAACATAGTTTAATTTTGTTAGTGTGATGGCATCCCACTCGACAGGATGCCTTTCCACACTCTCAAAAGCCTTGTGAGCTTGAATTTCCGAAGACCTCTGTGAGCCTATTGAAATGAAAGGCTGCCTATTCAAGATTACATAGTACTGTATGTAACTCTGTGATTTGTTGTCAAATATTAGGAAGGTCGTAGGTTTGAACATGAACCCTTTTTGTATGGACTGTCCACAAGAGAAGTAAATCCCCCCTGAATTCAAGGCACCATGCTTTATTGAAGTACAAAAACAGAGCATGGTGCCTTGAATTTTTGGAGAATTATTTCCCCCTCTTGTAGAGAGCAATCAGCCTATCCGTGCATCAGAAGGACCTGCTTTGCGTTTCATTACTGTTACTACACTTGCTTCATTGCTGTGAACTGCTGTTCACTGTTGTTATGTTTGTGTGGGTTTCCTCTGGATGCTCCAACAGTCCAAACACATGTAGGTCACCTCAACCAAAGACTACTGTACAACCACTTGCCCATAAGTGTAAATGTAAATGTGGATGTGGTGGTCCTTCTATGTGTCTATTAGTCCTTTGATAGATGAGAAGGGTCCAACTGTGGACCTCTAGTCTGGGGACCCCAGGTCTGCAAGCCAATGGGATGAGAGTATGGTCTCCAGGCATGAGGTGCGTCACTTTCTTTAGGGTTCCCAGGATAAGCGGGTATAGAAAATGAACAGATGGTTAGTAACTTGGTGCGTGCCAGCAGTGTCCTGACCTGAGAGCAGGGTGAAGGTGACGGAGTAGATGCCATTCTCCTTGGTGGCAGCTGTGCTCTCTGTGTAGGTGATATCCACCTGGAATTTGACCGGCTTCTGGAAGACTGTAGGGCCTGCTGTGGACTTGTACTCTGCTCGGAAACTTGTCTGAGAGATCACACTGTGGCTCAGGCTGGGGATCTGGGAGAAAAAAGTAAAAATGGACAACGAGGCAGAGATAGGAATAAAAATAGGTAGTAAAAAGAGGCAAGTAATGGGATTATACATAGGGAGTACTGATGTTTCATTTTTCTCCCACACCTTGCAAATGACAAGGTGAAAGCACCCTTATTATAATGCCCTCCACATACTACTGAGCCACAGCTGAAACTCTAAGGAGATTAATGCCTCAGTGAGTAGCCATGCATGCCAGGGAGACTTAAGCTAATGTAATCTTGAGTCATCCAACAACATTGCACTCTCCCACCTAAAATGAATTTGTATGCCCAATGAACAGGTGAGCTCTGAAATAGTCACGTTTCGCCATAGTGCTGGAGAGGGTTTGACATTTCATTAATGTGAGTGTGCTAAGAGGTATAATTCCACTGATTCAGGTGCCAATCTCCTGTCTGGAATACCAGCTAGCAAAACCCAAAGGAGAAAATAGCTACCTCCAGGGATGGGGAAAAAGATTTGACATTGACCTGCACTGGCATAGTTTGCATTTACTTAGACTTTGTTAAATCTAACTGGGGTGAGGATAGGTTCTGTTCAATTATGTACACTGAATATCAACTACCACTGCTGAATGTTTGTTGATACAGATTCTGTCGCACTCACTGAGAAACCCTGATGTTGCCTGCATTCCTGCATGGACTTGTACATCCACACTATTATAAAACACATCACACACACAGATACAATCTACACTATTTCTCAATTTCTCGCACTACACAGCTAAATATACACACAAACACACATACACACACACATGCTCAATACACAGCACTGAGGGCGAAGCATCTATATGCTAATGATCAATGCTCTCTGTTGATTTTTTATTGACCTCAAGTGAGTCTACAGAAAGAAAATATAAGCACCGAACACAAGCAGTTTACTGAATTGCTACATAAATCAGAAGCATGTTAGCAAACAGTCAGAGAGAGGCTGCCTCATAGCATAGCCAATCACTACTGCTGTTAGAAAAGGCAACGTCCTGCTTCAGACAGCAGATACACAGGTAATACTGCTGCATGCACAGATATACAGAGAAAAGTTGGGGTACAGGGAGCAGGGATCAGATGCGAGAAGGGTTTAGGGGGGCAGTGGAAGTAATAAAGTGGCGTGTGTACCGAGAGAAATGCTTGAACGATGTCTGCCTTGATGGAGCTGAGAGGCTTATCTTTGATGACAATGAAGATCTGCTCCTCTTTTTCCAGGTTGATGAAGTTACCAAACCAGGATTTTTTGGCAAGTCTGTGGAGAAAGACAAGAAGAAAAAATCTGTTTGTCAGCTGTAAGTTTATATTGTTTAGTGCTGTATATGTCTACTAGAGAGCGTTTGTCTTCCTCCCACCATTTTTACCCACCCATCCATCTATCCATCTATCTATCCATCCAGAAAAATGGAGAGAAAGTGAAGCGTTCTCTCTATCTCTCTCTGCAGCTCTGGGGAAATGGAAAGGAGCAAACAGAGGATACCTCGAAATGAGCTAAAAGGGAAGGGGAGCAACGTTTTCTGACATTTAACCTCCTTTGCAACTGGGTATCTGTAAATGCATGTATGTGTGTGTCTGTGTGTGTGTGAGTTGAGTGAGTGGGTGAGAGAGAGAGAGATAATTGAACCTCTCTGTGAACAGAATTGTAGGTCCAGAAGGGGCAGAGGTAGATGAATTCACCACTGGCCTCAGCCCAGGTGTACCTGCACCCACTAATAAGCCATATGGACTCCTGTTTTCTGGCATATTAATATTTCATGAGATTCTTGAAAATGTTGATGGATTAGCAAGACTCCAACTTAAGCAAAAAGAGAAACACTCCCCAATTTCCCCCTTAAATATAAATAAATACGTATTGAAATACGAATACAGACTTACATAATGTTATAATGTCTGCTGAGACATTAAGAGGCGCATTGTTCAACAGTAAGAAGCTGGTTACAGCTGGTGTGTGACTGTGTATGCCTGTGATCAAGCCCAACCCAGCTAAGAGAAGATCTTTTCCAGCCAACTCTCCAACTCCTTCCAGCCAGAATGTTCTTCCCAGCCAGATGGAGATGGCCAAGCCAGACAGCCAGCAAACCAAACAGGCATATCTAGGCCAACCCTGAGTTATCAGGCCCCTGGGAGCTTAGCAACATCACACAGGCTACCTCCCTCCCTCATAACAAACCCACTGCCTCCTGCTACGGTGCTGCTTCTCCAACCCAGACCAGACCTGAGGTCATTACAGGGAACTCAGCAGGCAAAAATCAAACATTCATGGATGTAATACTTTCCAAAGCACCATGCTATCAAGAGCAAGCCTGTTTGAGCCAATGACTGAGGGGCTGACAGGTTATGCATAGTTATGATAGGAGTGGTGACTTCAAAAAGTACTGCATCTACTCACTCTGGGGAAGACTCTGGTGTGAGGCTGGACATCTCCTCTTGTGTGGGAACTGTGGAAGGAGGGTCAAAGGTCAGACAAAGGAGGAAGGCTCAGAGAAAGATAACAAGTAGATCACATAAGTGGGTGGAGTAAGATTTTTGGTGGGATGAAATTAACACAATTACAAGATAATTCAGTGTTTACCATAAAAATCTTAAATCTGCTGTAATGTCAATACCTTGGAGTTTCCTGCGGTGGAAGCGTGGTGAGCCCAGGAAGCTGTTCTTGATGGAGTTGAGGCGCGTCCGCCAAGGCATGCCTCCGATGGAAGGGCTGGGGGGCGGCGTTGGGTTGGGGGTCCCAGCTGGGCTGTCCTTGGGAGTGTGCACCGGGGTGCCCTTTGGGGTGGGGAGGGGGCTGCCTCGAGGGGAGGGGTGAGGGGTAACCTGTATGAGGGGGATAGATTTGGGCGGGTGGTCAGTGAATGAAGAAGGCGCCGGCGCCACAGGGTGAAAGTGGTGCAGCCGGATGGGTGACAGGGGCACCACTGGGCTGAAGGGCACAGAGAGCTGGGGGTTGGCAGCAAAATGGGAACGCCGTACCTGGGGGCTGTTTGGGATGGGAGTACCGGGGATGGGGGATAGGGAAAAGGGGGAGGATGGGGAGGATGGAGAAGTAGGGGTGGGGGGCACAGAGGCAGAAGGTGGTTGCAATGGGAGCTGGCAGGGAGTGGAGGGCTCTGATTTGGCTGCAGATGCTGGATCTGGGGAGGTTTCAGGGAGCGGGTTGGATCGTGTGGCTTGGAGGGGCTTGGGGGCAACTTTGGGCTTGGTGGGGAGTGTCTGCGTCTTGTTGAGTGCTGCCGGCAGGGGCTCACTGTTTGGAGCGAGTGAGTTGGGGGTGGAGATACGGGGGCCTGTGCGACTGGGGATGAGCTCAGGGGATGGACAAGGGCTTGTGTTAGGGGACTGTGACAAGTCTGGAGACTGAGGTGGTACGCAGAACTTTCTGACAGGCTGGAGTTATAGGACACAAGTGTGAGGACACGCAGCACAATACAGCCAAGAGCCAGAGCAGGTGGAGGAGGAGAAGAAAACAAAGAAAAACACATGCAGGCACACAAACACATACATAAAGCAAGACAAAAAATGTGGCAGAGCAAACAACCACACAGCCAGAAGTAGAGACGCAGGTGAGATGTGTACATACATGGGAGAGATGGAGGCATTGCAAAAAAAGAAAGACAGGAAAGAAAAGAAAACATGCAGTTAGACCATTCAGTGACTCATGTCAAAAGAAAACTAAACAAAAATGAAACAAAAACAGCATGCAATGCACACAATTTAAAAAAGAACAAACAAAATGTAAAAAGTCAGACGTCACTTGAATAAAACATGCAGGGCTCTGCTGGCAGAGAAAAGCAAGCAGACGTAGACAGGTGTAAGAGACATAAGGCCAGCTGTGAGGACAATTTGGGCTATCTCAGTAACAGGAGGAACACCATTTTGGTATTGTTGCTGTAAAATTTCCAATTTCCAGATAGGTTTATTGATCGGTTTCATTTGTAACGGTGAAATTACAGCCATAGTAGTACACTATTTCCCTTGGATGCCTCCCCTTTTTCCAGACACAAATCTGAGAAAATAACCCCACATGGAGCCTCTTGCTGAGAGCACAATCCAGGCTTTGGGTAGGTCTTAGAAATCAATTTCCCTTTCAGATCAGCCTGAAAGAACCTGTGTGGCGCAAGGAGCTTGTCTTAGGATCCTGGCTAATCTTGAGCCCTCTCAGGTTAGTCAGCTGGAAAAGTTTACTACAAGCTCCCCAGCTCTGAGCAAGAAAAGTGGGATTTTCTGAAGCATTCCCTGAGCTGGATTTCCACAGAGCTCAGGCCACAGAAAACAGAGAGAGATGGATAATAAGCAGAAAGGATGGCGAGAGAAGAGGCTTTAGGGGAGGAGAAAGTTTGCTGTGCTGTCACGTCCCCCATGTAAGTTCATCAGTATGGTTTTCTTAACAGAAAGGTCCAGCTATATTGACACAGCGATGACTCATGTAAAGTCTGATTTAACGCCGGATATGAAGAGCTTATCATAGTGGATCCCCGCTTCCTCAAAACGCAAAGGTAGATTCTGAACTGAGGATTAAAATTTAAGGATTGTAAAAATATACTATATCTCAGACTAAAAATAAAGTGGGACAGTAAAGCAATATTGCATGTGCAGAGAGATACAGTGATATTGCTTAGTAGTGCGTGTGCTGTGCTCTGATAAAGGTCAGAAGCCCCCGTGATGTAGCTGTAGCAACTTCATTCAGTCTTCATTTTCTCTAGTGGAAATAAACAGCAATAAGATGACAGCAATAAGATGGGATCAGCAGTAGCTGGATAGCCGTTCTCCCTGAAGGTGAATAACTAGATACCTGAGAACTGGGTCCAGAGGTGTGTGTTGTATGTGTGTGTTTGAAAGTGCACAGAGGCTTGTGACTTACCCGTGGGCTGCTGAGGGGGCTGGTGGAGAGGCCAGAGGAGGCTCCACTAATAGACCGCGACCTGTGACACAAACACGCAAGAACACACACAGGGCCAGAGGTAATTTGTGGGATCAACATGTGTAACTGTTACATGTTTCAGTAAACACAAGTGGAGGTGAGAGCTTGGAGGTTACATGTGGCACACAGTTAGAAAGCACTACAGCCGATGTTGCCATCATACTAAGCACGGTAGTGACTATCAAGCCCTTTGCAAACACAACACCTATTCACACAAAGAGGGCAAAAGCATTACAACACAGTAACAGCACTGACTTGACAACAGACATTACTAGAATTGACTGCCAGCAATTAGTCTCAAACCAATTAAGCTCAAACTTTGTTTCGAAATATGTCGATTTGACTGCAGCTTCTCCTGCAAATCTATAGGCTACTTTCCACAGATTAGCATTCAAATTAGCTTTCCGCCCCATCTATAGTTTGCTAATAAACCAAACATGTTGACTTTTAGGTCTTTGCACTGGATCAGTAGAAAATATCTTGAGGGGGGAAATGAGGTGGGACATTTGGTTGAGTGCCATTTGTCATGTTATTCTTTTCCCCCCGCAGATGCCGTCAATAACCCCTATGAGCAGAGCCCTGCTCAGAAATGAACAATCACAGGACAATCTGTCTCCATCAAGCGCACACACATACACACACATAAACACAAAAAAACAGGGCCTGTCAACACTCGGAAACACCAGCTGCTCACTGTCACAACACTATTCCTTTTTGTCATTCAATCTAATAATACCCCCCTCCCCTTCTCTCTCCATTTAAGCATTGAACCATTTGTGAACATGTGGCAGAGCCTACAGATCTTTTGTCTCGCTTTGCAAAGATGAAGAGATACACTACAACTAGTGTTTTTTCAACTGACTTGGTTGTAGAGGAAGACCTCACGGACAAATGTGAGGGGACAGCGAGGGAGTTGAGGAGTGATGGAGGAATGAGGGAGAGATAGAAGAATGAAGGATGGGAGGGAGGGATGGAGTAATGGAGACTGATGTTCATTCCTGATGCTCGAGCAATCCCACGGGACACAGACGCATCCATACGTGGACACAACACTGTGTACACGGTTACAGCTAGCAGCCATAAAAATGATACTGCTGTCATAACAATTACAACCACCTAAAGAAAGAAGTGATACTAGAACAGGAATCTTTCTCCTGAGAGGCACAGACATACAAACAGAACAGAAAAGAAGCAACACTAAGAGCTAACAGAGGAAAATATAGAATCACCCACTCTCAAGCTATTTTTGTAATTTTCTCACTGCCCCTTCTGTGAGTGTATTTATTGCACCCCATGCACACATGAGTAGATGATGTTGAGACCATGTTGGCTAGGTTTTCTTGTTTCAGAGAGCAGCTGACCAGACAGTTGCTATCATTTACATTTAAGTCCTATGGTCCACTGAGACATGCCCACAGTTGCTTACTACAGCGCCTGTGCGCACATAGCCAGTTGTACTTCATCTAAACATGGCCAAAACACAGCGTCCTCAGGCCATTATGAACATTTTGTTAGAGGCACTCTGCGTCTGTTAGTGTTGGACCAGCAGATCTATAAAGCTAATGTTACAGATGGTTATGCTGTACAGTAATGGGCTGTCAGAGGCTCACCCTTGTTTCGGAGAGATAATGACTTATTGTTGACGAGTGTTTTATTTATAGTGAACAGCATGCACAGCTAAGCAATCATTTATCATATAGAAACATAGAAGCCATGTTATTAAATTAGTAGGAGAGGAGATGCTGAAGCCAACTAAGCCCTCTGTGTTTGTGTGTGTTTGTGTGTGTGTGCTTGCTTGCTTTAAAGGGTCAGTTCACCCTAATTACAAAAAATGTGTTCTCTGCTAGTATCTAGGTATACAGAAAGTTTTGATTTTATTTGTCCAAGTTTTGAGAGATCCATTTCTGGCTCCACCGTAAAGAACAATTGAGCAGAATTATATTTGTGGTGCTCACAGCATTTAAAATTGACACTTAAAAACCATAAAGCAACTGCTCTTTACAGAAACAATGTCCCAGTTACTCTGGATAATCCACAGAACACACTGTCAATAGTATTCATAGGGACTACTATGTTGTCAGAAAGTAGTTTCAATGAAAACTGTTGACATTGTGGTCAGTGGATAATCCAGACTAACTGGTACATTGTTCCTGGAAAGACACATTGCTGTTTCATTTTTTTAAACACTGTGATAAGTGGTGGAATGTAACTAAGTATATTTAATTAAGTACTGTACTTAATGTCCAATTCTGAGGCACTTATACTTAAGTATTTCCATTTTATGTTTCTACGTCTACTTCATTACATTTCAGACAGAAATATTGCACTTCTTACAGCTACAGTTACTAATTACTTTTCAGACTAAGATTTTACATACTAAATCTGTGATCAGATTATAAAATACAATGTGTTGTTAGATTCAACTACACAACAGTCTAAAATATTTGCATTATGAGTATGTTCAGAAGTACATTTTGCTGCCAATACTTTACATTTACTGAAGTAAAATTTTGAATGCAGGACTTTTACTTAGTATTTTTACATTGTGGTATTGCAACTTTTAATTCAATTCAATTCAATTTTATTTATATAGTGCCAATTCATAACAGAAGTTATTTCATTGCACTTTTCCTATAGAGCAGGTCTAGACCGTACTCTTTATAATATTAATTACAGAGACCCAACAAATCCCACCATGAGCAAGCATTTGGCAACATTGGCAAGGAAAAACTTCCTTTAAGAGGGCAGAAACCTTGGACAGAACCAGACTCAATGGTGGGCAGCCATCCGCTGCTGCTGCTGTGTTAGGTTTTACTTGAGTAAAGGATTTTAATACTTCTTTGCCACCACTGGGGAGCACCACAAACAAAATTCCATTCACTTCATCTCGTAAAGGGGTATCTCATCTGGAAAAATAAAACCAAAACTATCTTCATTGCTATACACCACTGGAGGTACATGAGAAAATACATACAGTACGTGTGTGCAATGGTGTATGTGTGTGGCTACCCAGTCTTTCTATTATCTATTAGTCCTCATATTTCCCATAAGCCTGTTTTGGAACAGGGCCCATGTCCTCATTGTGGGACCACTGGTTGTGTCAGAGACCCATCCAAAGCACCCGTGTGGGTCTAATGTTGGGCTGTGGGGAATGGAACGAGTACAAGAGGTTCTGGGATGAGGGCATGGACTGAAATAAAACGAAAGTGAAGCAAAATTAAATGGATGGTGCCAGGAGTCAAATGGCAAACGAATAACACTGCCAAAGCCAAAACACAATGCTGCTGCTCTGCTAGCATGATTTAAGGCAAGTGGAGAAGGTTCCATTTTTTTCTCTCTCCTTCCTCTATATTGACTATGTCCAGCCAATGGAGTTATTTTATGCGGAGTAAATATTCATATAAATCAACACACTGTTTAAATTATTTTCCTTTCCTGAACCCTGACAACTCCCAGAGGACTCAGTGCATTAATATTCGCAGCTCAGCTCCTCAAATTTCTAAATGTAGCAAGACCCCTGCAGTTTCTGCTGTAGAGATCAGTGTTAAAGGTGCTTTATTTGTGCTCATTTGAGCCTCTTAAATAAATTAGAGTCAATAATTAGCATGAGAGCCTTACTTATTAAGACTGCTCCGACTAACCCAACGCATTTAAACTGCATGAAGCAACTAGAGCAGATCTGTAAAGAAAAAAAAAAATCAATTGATATTCTCTTCTTCACACTGCACCACTTTTCCATATTTCATTTACATATCATTAACCTCACTTCATTTCTCCTGGCATGTTGTTAAGATTTAAAATTAAATCAGTGGGATTTCTTTGAATTTTGTGGTGGTTTTGGTGTATCACTTCCTGGTTTATTTTGTAGTAGTCTCCTTCCCTTGTGTGTCTTGTGTTTTTACTTCCTGTCTGTGTTTTCCCTCCAGTTTTGATTGTTGGTCCTCCCTTGATTGTTTGCACCTGTGTCTCGTTGTCTCACCTCCCCTAGGGTATTTAGTCTTGGTCTTTTCTTTGTTCTGTGTTGGATTATCGTTGTACACATGGTGTTGTTCCTGCCAAGCCTTGACTGTAAGTTTGTATTGGATTCTTTGTTCTCCCGTGGACCTTTTTTGGATTTTGGCTGCTCCTTTGTGAACTGTGTTTTCCACCTTGGACTCACTCCCCTGCTTTCACCTCTGCCTGTACATGCCTGCATTCCACCCCACAAACTCTGTAGTCATCCGGCTACTTCACCCTGAGACTGCTTCCTTGTCATCTGCTTTTGGGTCCACATACCTCCATATAGCACCTCGCCTTACGACAAATTTAGCTTTAAATGTCTCTTTAAGATATTTTGGGTATATAAAGAATGAAATGAACATTCATGTGAGAATGTCTGTGTGTATTTCTCTGCAACATGGCTACTGCAGCATTTATCCCAAATCTATTCAATTATACTTCACAGAAGCCGTCAAATCACCAATCACATGTGTGAAAATGCAGATTGGACAGATGATCGGATTGTAACTGCCTACATGAGATATGTGAGGCAAAATGCTGGATAAAGATTGAGGTGCAGGCATTTTCATTGTGTAATTTTAGATAAAACCGTTTCCCCTCTCTTCCAACATTTACGCTGGTGGAAATGTATCCTGTCAAAACACATGTTTCAAAGTCAGTCCTCTCTCTGACACCCTCTGATCTGAAGTTCTACGAATCTTCTGTGCTGTCGACAAAAGTTTGCTGTCGGGGAAAGATAAGGTTAGGTTCAGAGAAACTCAGTCAAATCTTTGGACATTATTCTGCTACGTATGTGCTTCCCCAACACCATTGTCTATACACACACATACATGCAAGCACATGATCAAATAAAGTGCAAACAAGGACGTGATAAAAGGCAAAAAAGTTCAAAAAACAAAATCCAGATTCACAGAGACTTTGTTACTTTTTCCGTCCACTGATCAGCTGGAGAGCTATCAATTGCAGTGGGGCGTATAGCGAGAGAGAGATTTGATTTAATTTGGAGGCTGTGGTATAGGACTCCCCCCACCTCCAACCCACCACAGCTGATAGGAAGCCAGACAGAGAAAAACTAGCAGTATTTCCACATTAGCATAGCAATTCCATACAAACAGAGGGGGGCGTTTGGGACTGAAGGTCAGATGCACACAAGGGATCACAGAGAGAGAGAGAGAGAGATATGAAAGGGTAGGGAGGAGCCCCTGAAAAGAGATTTGGGTGGAGGGGTAAGAACAAACACACTGATTTAAAGTAGCACAGAAGAAATATGCAGCAGAGCTTTTTTAATGACTGCGGCTGCTGATATATGTAGGATCCAGACACAAATCTATTTCATATGCTGCCATCTGTAGATGTGACTTTGTTTTGCGATTCATATGAGTGAACCTAAAGGTCCTGTTTTAAATAAAGGTTCAAACACTCATTTCGGTGCCCCTTACGATGTGCACCATTCATTTGTGTATGATTCATGAACTGGTGTTGAGGAAAGTATTATTGCAAACTGGCCTATTTTGGGATTCTAGGCTTGACTGAAACAGATGAGTCAGACGAATGGCAGAAGAAGACAGCTTCAAAACTAATGCAACCTTTAAATAAAGAAGAGAAGACTTGGATCGCCTGAAGGGATGAAGGAGCGGAGTAGAGGCGATGAAACACAAGAAGATGAATCTTCTGAACTGAAATTCAGAGGCACCAGAGGAGTGAAAGAATTAAGCAGAAATGTTCAGAGGTGGGAACTCTTGAAATGGTTTTAAAACTTCTGAAGTGGCTTCCCCCGGTGAAATGAAGTGGGAAATAAATTCTTGATATTTTGTTGTTGGGAAATGCACTATGGTGAGGAGTTATTAATGCATCTGACATTTGGATGAATATTCAACTTTATAACTATATTTTTTTATCTATATAATATATGCCCTCACTGCCTCTGCATTTATGTCCTATACCTCTGAAAGCTTTTTCCAGCACTCTGCCAATCTGCCTATCATTAGGCAGATCAGGTTATCACCCCCTCAGATTCAATCTTCCCCGCTGTCACAAATGTCACTGCCTCTGAGCAGAAATGTGTGGTGTGATGATATATTGGTCGTTGAAATAAGATGAGGAAATAGATTTTAAATCAGTCTACTGTGCCTTGTGGGGGTGTGGTTCTGGCGTGACTTGAACATTTCTAAAATAGAGAAATGTTCTGCATCCGGAGAAAGTGGGACACAGTGTGGGAGAGCTGATTATCAATGCATTCAGATTATGAAAAGAAGAGATAATTGAGCTAACACCGGAAAAGATGGGTTGTAGATATTAAGGCTCTGAATTGAAAATGTGCAGTTATCCTCAGTTTGAAAATTAAGTTAATTAAGAGAGTTAAATCAAACTTTAGGGACTGCCATCCCAAAACTGTTGACTCTGTTGGTCCCAGCTGTCATTTTTCAGATGAGTTATAGCTTATTAAAATAGACTTGTGAAGCCGCCACATGCAGCACATGTAATCACCATTTACACAATGTATTCTTTCAACAGAAAGCACTGCTGCATGTTTCTCCTGCCACGGACGTCTCCTTGCATGGGTTGAGACATGGAGCAAGAGGAGGTGAAAGTGTGAGGAGTGAGTGGCAAGTGAATACCTTTCTTCTTTGCTGCATTTTGTACTGGCGTCAGGAATATCCAAGCTTTTACTGTATACTGATTTACTACAGTGAGACAGGAGACAAAGCGAGTAGAGCGTCAGTCTCTGTTTACGTTTGTCCACAATCTAGCCTGCTGACACCAGAGCCAGACTCGCTGTCAGACCTGCTGAAACACCACTGGTCTGCGAGATCCTCCACACATACACAAACACACACAGAGCTATGTCCATCTCTATTTGTTCATTTGAAAATTGTATTGATTATTTAGTTTTTTCTTTTCACCTCCATGGGTACCTTTGTCCATGCTGTGTCATGTCGATAGCCCTCCTTGCCGGTACAGGTGAGCCTCCGTCTGTGACACTGAGGACCTCCATAGACTTCCTCTCTGGTCTCCTCTTGCCATGACGGTTCAACATGGGAGAGTCCACCCGCTTCCTTGGAGGATCTGTGCAAAACAGCGAGGCAGATAGATTCAGAATCAACACAATGCACCTTACATGTCTGCACGTTGATGTATGTATTTTTCACACACTGAGTGGTTTTGTGCATTGTGTGCATATGTGTGGCGCTGATCACATTGACATTTTAACAAATAGTGAATAAGGGTTTCCTCCCATACCTTGAACTAATGGCCACTGTATTGACTGTATCACATTCACTGAAGAGGGAGTCTATTCATTTAAAATGTCGGTAACTCACAGCGCACACACACACACACACAGACATACATTTGCACATAATACTCCTCCTATTGCAGTACTCTTGTCAGAAAATAACTCTGGCAGAAGTCTAAGTAGAGCATCTCTGTTTCTGCACAGATTTCTGTGGGTGGAAATCTGTGCTGGGTTGTGGTGTTCAAATGGGAGAACACCTTTTTTGATGAGTTAATATCTGAACCTAAGCAGTCGGAGCAGACAGTTTAAAAAAAGAAAATAATTCTCTGGCCTATTGACACCTTCTATTTCTGCTACTATATTTCATTGAGAAGCTTGTCTATATTCAATAAATAGAAAGCTTTTTCTACTGGATAGCCAATCCACCGCTACTGGAGCTGATCCAATTTCTTTTGAGGGAGGAAAACACGGCAGAACGGTTCAGACACTAGAAGCATTCATGAGTTACCTTCTTGCGGTACTTATTCTTCTATATTGGCTTGTTTTGTCTGTGTAAACAGCGGTCTCAAGCCATTTAAAGTTAGTAGTATTGTTCAGACATACTGTGGGCCATACTGTGTTTATTGACTTATTTCTATTTTCTCCTGCTATGCTCTTTTCTTTCGATGTTTTTTTAATCATACTTTTTTATGTTACATTCTTTATCTGCACTTCGGTCTGAACCTCACCAATCTCGTTGCGAGGGGGAAGGTTCTGGTCCTCCTGACTGGGGTACCTTTCCTTACGGTCCAGTAACAGGAAGTAGATCATCTTTTCTTGGTTGTCACTGTAAAGAGGGGAAAATAAAATGACTACTGAGACATCTGGAAAAAGAAAATACAATGGCTGTAAACAAACATGGGTCATTCCAAACACATGCATGTGTATAGATTACTGAAGAATTCACACACATATACGCATCAGCATATGCCTGCAAGAGCTCAAAACCAAGACATTAAACTGCAAAACCCCTCACTATGATTAATGTCTTTTAATCTTCTTGGGTTCATTGTGAAACAGCTACTAAATAGCTTCCATCATTAAAACAAAAGTTTAGTTTTACAGCTCATTAGGCCATCATATAATATTCTGCATATATTTTTTAGGATATGCCCTCCATACGTAGAGTCTACTGGTAAGTTTATGAAAGTATCAAAACATAAGGAGTCTGTCCTTTTCTTTCTCTGTAAATCAGGAAGCTTATATCTTTAGCCTCTAGGCCAATACTCTCTATGCAAAAGGCCCAGGGATTGGCTCTCCATAATAAAGACAGATTGGAAAGCAGTAGGAGGCAAAGAGACAAGGACCTGCAACTTCAGCTAAAATGAACCAGGGGAAGGGAAATAGAGACAGCAGATTTTCCTCCAGTCCAGCACTATTATGAGATGCTCCCAGGAGAAAGGAAGCAAACGGAAGAGATGGGGAGAGGGGAAAGTGATAGAGTAATGCTCGTTTAATATAAAATTAAAGATGCCAGACAAATGTGAAATAGAGGGAAAGGAGATAGAAAAGCAAAGCAAAATGAAACTGAAAAACTACAACATCTGCATGCCCATATTAATAAAAAACAAGTGTATGAAAGACTGCAGGGTAAGTATCCTCAGTATAAATGCATATTCACAAGAGCAAAAACACAAACACATGTGTAACTCAGACACAAACATTAGTAGCAGAACATAAACAATGTGAACCAGGAGCTTGTTCGTGGTGCAAGCCAGAATCAGTTTTGGGGCAATGTATCCAGTGGCAAGCGGTGTAAGCACTGTGTGATAACAGTTAACTGATCTATAGCTTCTGACATCTAAAGTGACAGCATCACAGGACTTCACAAGAGCTGGGGAAAAACCAAGGCTGTCTATGCACACGGACACCACACACCCATCCTTCCATTGCAGTACCACCGCACAGCCCCGTCTTCAGCTGCTTTTATTTTTTCAACACTGTTTCGCCTTTTTTCCCTCCTCACTCACACCTTTTAATTCCCCGAACCACACCTCCATTCTTCTTTTTTTCTTCATCCCACCTCTTTCTCTTTTCCATCCCCCCCTTTTGCCTCTCCATTCACTCACTCATCTGAGAGCAGGTCTTTCAGCAGTTTGTTTTTGTCTCTGAAGCAGCCCAAGGAGTGCATGCTGTCCAGTACGTCTGGGTCGATGTCATCTGCAGAGGGCAGGCTCCGGATGGTCACCTTCCTGGGCACGGGCTGCTCTGGCTCTGGTTCGTTCTTCCCCCCTCTGGTAATGTAAAGAAATTACAACACAAAAAAGGACACTGTCAGCCATTTTGGTCCCTACTACTGTAATTTTCAGTATGTTTGAATACATCGACATAAACGTATTCATATAGCTTGTAAAGGATATGGATCTCACTTTGCAGATTTACAGATTTGATGAGTACGTACTTTAAATAGAATATGCGGAATGTGCATTGTATTTCACTGTTTGTTTGCCTCTTGGTCATCGGGGGCAGGAAGTTTGCCTCATTATGACCCTGGTTCACATTATGAAACTTCGATAGTCACGTTTTTTCCCCATAGTCATATTGCATGTAAGTTTCAAAGGGTGAACAGGGGTCATAATGGTCACCAAGAAGCAGACAGACGACTGAGTCATGCTGTTAAGTTTTGCAATCTCCCTTTCTCCTCCTGGCTTCTTTTCCAAATTTAGTTTCTTCATTATTCCCTCGCTTCTTTCCAGACACTCTCCTTCTAATTATGCGACTTTTGTCTGTCTCTCTTTTGTCTTTCTGTATCTAGGGAGTACACAAGCAGGACTTTATTCTTACGGATTTAAAATGAAAGGCTAATTCGCACTGACACCGATTCATCTTCAATTTCTATAAATGTGCCAATACACAGAGATTCACATATATATGCAAGCCCTCTCTACTTTTCCCCATTAATCTATTTATTTTTCCCTCTGGTGAGCCTTGTGAAGCATAAACCCCATAGGCAGCTATTAAAATCACCTCCACCTTTCTATATGCTGTGAACTTGTGAACTGGATCAACAGTGATTATTCACCCCACACAACCCTAATCTCACTTTGGGCATATACAATTTGGTGGTAGGGGTAATGACAAAATGAAAATAAAAACTGGACCCCTGTTTCATTCCTGTATACGTCTGACATGTACATAATAAGGTGCCCCCTTAAAACTTCACTCAGTTGCCAGTTTATGAGGTCCACTTTGCTAAAACTAATGCAGTCTACTACAACAGCCCTGCAATAAATCCTACCTTAATGAAGGTTTTAAGGTTGAATTTGTGTTTAAACTGTGAACACAGTTTGGCCTGACGATGCTGTCCTTTCAGCACCACAGCTCTGCTCAGCTGCTGCTTATTGTTAGGAAGCTCACCAGCTAATAAAACTATTAAACAAACAATAGGAGTGGGTGGCCTTATTTGAATTTATAAAACAAGTTGTAGTTTGTGTGATTTGGATAAATGGGCTGCACGTTTCATTTTTACTACTGATGAGCTGCTTCTGGGAAATAGCCACTGCGACATTTGTCTGACAAACCCCCCCTCTCATTCATTCATTCACACATTCATTCATTCAGCCAGTCACTTGGCCAGCCAGCCTGCCATGCAGAGACAGACAGACAGGCAACTTCCTCACTGACAAAACTCACATTACATTAGTCTTCTCTCCCAAGTCTTCTCTTGTCTCCTCTTGTTTCTTATCAGTCTTGCTGTCTGTTTGCATGATCTTTCAGTACACCACAGAAACCATAACTCAACCCTTTCCAGGACTCACAACCTCCTCCCATGATTCATCTTTGCTCTTGTAGTGTAAGAACCTTTAAAATTCTTTAGAAAATCTTTAAATCACTTTTTTCAGTGGGTCAACTACAACTTTTAAATGGTGATGATCTGATAATTCGAAGGTGGATATCAGCCTTTACAAACATCAATTAGTGTATACTATATATATATTTTTAAACAAACATTTATTCATGCTTTTGTTCCCCATTAAAAAAACTATTCTCATAAATGAACGCTGACATAATTTACAATGACCTGTACCACAAATTTTCTCAAAAGATTTATGTTAGTTTAAAAAGGTGGGTACACTCTGTTATGAAAGTTAAATGATGGGTACAGTGAGGTTAGATGGGTTCATCCTTCACCACATCCCTGCTTGTTCCCTATCCCCTGCTCCCTGTTCAGTTGACCATATGCTGTACATCCTCTTTCATGCACTACCAATTTACCCCCACATCCCCGAGAGTGGAGTCATGCCCTGCTCAAATGTACTCTGGTGTACAGGGCTGAAACTCAAAGCCATTTATCATGTGGTTGCTCCCCTCAGGTCTACAACCTCTGCAGAACAGGCTAAGAAAGGAGAGAAGAGGAGTGGAAGACAGAGGAGTACTTACATGTACCATGTGTGCTTCTGGATCTGTTCTAACTGTAAAAGACATGACAGAAGAAATGGCAGGTCAGTACACAAGCAAAGTGATGCATTTGATTTGAATCATTTTATCGTTGTTTTGGTACTAAGAAAATAATCAAAGGCAACAGAATCATTGAGGAAAAATGTGAATGAAAAGAACAATAATATTTTGCTTGTGTATAGAAACATTTGGTGAAGTATGGCTTCAGTAAGCCCTGAGCCTACCGGCTTAATGGAAACACAATAGGACAATACAGTCAGATTGAGCGGTGGAAGTAAATAATGAGATATTCAAATATTAATACTGCCAAATGGAAAAACTTATTGAGAAAAAAAGTGAGTCAGAGAGAGGTGCAGCAAGAGTATGAGAGAGAAGTGATACCACTGAGCTATAAATGGAGAATATTATCTCCCTCACACACACTGCTGACCCTGCCAAGCCCTCTGGTCTAAAGGGAATCTCCCATTCCCATTCTCTTCCCATCTCTCCTACGCACACAAACAGACACTCACTCTCTCAATACTACTCTTGTCATCACACTTTTAATGTGGCCACTTTGTCACCAACACCGTCAACGTGGTCTTTTGACAAGAAAGGAAAAGTGCAAAGCGACAGAAACAGTCAGCAAAAGGGCAACAAAGGAAGATGTCTGTTAGAATGACTCCACAGTGTTTCAACTGCCCACAGAGGAAAACAGGATCAATGTCACTGCTGGGACTTTTTAATTTGCTCCTGCTGTTGTTGTGGAACCACAGGAAATACACATAGCAGCTCTAATTAGTATCACTTATTCAGAGGTATAGTTCTTGGGTATGTGTCTCCATAAATGTCTCAATCCCAGAGGATTTACCTCTGTGCTTCAGTACTGATGAATGCCTCCATGTTACACTAGTTCAGTCACAGAGCTGGCCAGAGAACTGGTTACTGACTAGGTGAATCTTGTCTGCTTCCACAGAGGTCATGGTATTGACAGATACACCCTGCCTGTCACATACAGGCCAGTGGGTGACCTACTGGCCTGGAGGCAAGAGACTGATATCACATGCAGTGATGTGGTTTGAAATGCAGTATCACATCAATCAGTCTCTAAATGTGACAGTACCAATTTCAGCTGCTTTCACTCAGGCAGAGGGGAATGCTGGTGTAATATTGGTTTGGCTAGGTGTGTGTATGAGTGTATGTGTGCTGGTATGTTTTTATCTTTAAATTAATTTTCGTGCAACATGTATCTATACAAATGTATGCAGGTCTGCATGTGTATGCATGTCTCAATCATATGGCTGTTTATTAGGGCAGGGAGCAATGGGGACCTATTTTGCCCTACAAAAGCCAAAACACAGTAACTACACATTTGTTTAAAAAATAATAATTAAAAAGACTTTTTGACATCTGTTTTACCATATAAAAATATTCTGCAATAGATAATAAGATAATAATATGTAATTTGGGGTAAAACAGTATTTAAAGAACTAGAAAACTGAGGTAAAAACCAAACTGCAGTGACTGCACTCTAGCTAGTTAAAACTAGCTGGTGAGATAGCCTTAGCTAAAGCTATTTTACCTGCTTTTTCAAGTTTTCTGTAATTGAAAAATTAGTTTTGATGCTCCAACATCTTAAAAACTGAGTTTGTTATGCCACATAAATGAGGCACTAGCTCAATCTAATAATGGCGGAAAAAAGTAACATCAGATAAACTAGTCCTGCTAAAAGGTAAGCAGCCTAGCTTAGCAAAGTAGCAGAAACTGCTGTCTCTGCAGCCTCTGACAATGGTGGAGTAGATTAACTACAGTGTAATTTCTCAATGAGGTCAGTTTTATTTCACATTTATGGAGATACACAAAAACAAC
Organism: Siniperca chuatsi; assembly: GCF_020085105.1. NCBI lineage: Eukaryota > Metazoa > Chordata > Actinopteri > Centrarchiformes > Sinipercidae > Siniperca > Siniperca chuatsi. The sequence goes on along the minus strand of NC_058045.1, from coordinate 18,059,604 downwards.
ACACACAGTTCATGTATTTTCATTCCAGCAATCTTGGAAGGCTACTTCATCTGCACCGGCCCCATCAGTGTATTATCTGTCTGTGATGAACTGCTCTTTAATATAATAAGCTAGCCAATCCTCTTCATTAGCCAGAGATCACGAGGAGGCAGATATTTCCAGGGTGCCTGTGTTCATTTGAATAGTGAAGAAGAGATGACTGTGTTGAGATGGCCGGCCTGGTCACGGTCCGGGGCTATACTACACAGACAGGAAATGAAGAGAAAGGCTTTTATTGGGCTAAGCCCCTTAAGCCTGGGTGACTGCCCTCCCACTCTGTGGGGCCTTGGCTTTGTGTGTGTACTTGTGTGCATCTATTTGCAAAATCTAATTAACAGAAGAACAGGTGAAAATAGACACGCCAGTAGATGTAGTCTGATTACCCTATCGATTTGATTCAACAAACTGCTGTCAACATTGTTATGAAAAATAATATCATGCAAAAGAATAACATGTTCCCCATTGCCACCCTTGGGTGTACCTGTCTCCTCTTTGACTGCGCGGTCACCACTAAACTCCAAAAACGCTCTATGTAACAAGGCTATTTGACATTCTGTGAGGTTACAACACATCCCCAGAGCTCTGTTTGGAGCCCTCATGCACGAGAGGGGAGCAGAGAGGTAGCATATTCTCTCCCAGCAGCTCGGTCTGTGTGTAACCCTTTGTCGAGGACAGCGCCGGAGGCTGGTGGACAAATCTAGGAGATCTCAGGGTGACCTGTCCTCGTCAGGCAGAGAAAACAGAAAAAAATAAAGCATATAGTGTACATACAGCATGCCAAAGAGGTGGGGTCTTTCAAGTTCATGTTTCAACACTGCTGCTCATCTGAAGTGCTGTACCTTAAGGTTGTCAACTCTCCTGCAAATGAACATCCCTTTCTTTGTAGCTTTCTGAAGTGTTTTTTTTTATATCAGTGTCTTTCATATTTCTGTTAGTTAAAGTCATTCTGACACTGTGAAAGATAGCTAAGGCATGGGGAATTGGAGCATCAGCATCCACTTAAAGGTGGTGTCACCACATTTGCTTACAGGCAAGTGCATGAAAACAGTTTTGTTTACTGCATTTACTCACAAAGATACCTGGAGAGCCTAGAGAGGGTGTGTACATTCAGCACAGTATGTGTGTGTGAAAATGTGGGTTTTTTATTTTGTGTGTGTGCAGATACGGCAACTTGTGAGCATGCATGTATCTCTGTGAGTCTTCTGAATGTGAAATACAGGACACAAAACAAAGGGATCTCTGGCCACTTTCATTATTTACATTTTCCTTTGTCCATCTCTCTCTCTCTCTCTCTCTCTCTCTCTCTCTCTCTCTCTCATCCTGACTCTCTGCCCTTCACATCTCTCTGTTCTCGTGCTCTCCTCCAGCCACCTTGCCAAGGTGATCACTTGCTGTGTAGAAAGGGACTGGCATTGTGATGAGTACACTAAACAGTGCAGAGGGAGAGTACACAAACAGCAGTCCTCTCCTGAATTCACATCCTGTACTTGAGGAAGAACTCAAACAGAATTGGGGATGAGGTGAGGCAAATACATTTGGAACACAAGGGAGTAAAGAAGAAACAAAGAAAAAGACAATGGTTGGCTTGGCAGCATTGAGTTGATATTAGTCACTTTAGTTTCCATCGTTCTCTATCCTTGGAGCATTACAAGTTTCCCCAGCTTGCTGTGAATCTGCAAAATAATTATTTTCCTCTCATAACAAAGACCTGATGTGTCTGGGTCTTTTTTTCCATGAATGCTGTCTCAAATAACATCTAAATGTGTTTTGCTGCTTCTAAAACATCATTAGTAAACACTTTTAGTCGTGGACTATGAATATGAAATATTTAATGCAGATATAATTCAGGTATAATTGAGTCACTAAGAATGTATGAATTATGCATAATGAGGTGCAAAGAGTACTGTGTACCTTCATGTACTATAGAAACACATCATGCATACTGCTAAAGAATAACAACATGCGCAGAGGTTCATGATACTTACCCTTAAAGATATATGTAATAACTACACCCACAGCCACATGGTTGTCAATCAGATAAAACCATGGACATTAATATATAGTTACCACCTGTTACTGCTGTAGCAGCCTCCATGCTTTTGGGAAGGCTCTCTGCAAGACTTTGGAACCTGGTTGTAAGGTTTTGCTCCCACTCAGCCAAATCAAGTTCTTCAACACAAACACCTTTTTGAACCTCACTTTGTGCACTGGGGCACTGTCAGAATTGTGTACTGTGCGTGGGTTAATAATATCAGAACTAAGGGGCCATGAAAAACAGTCCAAGACCAAAAGCACACAAACATATATGGAGAAAATCATAATGGTGTGTTATCATCCAGCCTCTTAACTGAACTGACCGTTAGTCTTTTGGAAGCATCCACTTCAATCATGCCACGGAGAAGGTTCTGACAGTCTGGAGGGATGAAGTGTGGCATGTGAAAAACTCCCAACTTCACCTTTTCTAGCAGATTCCTCAGGTTGTCGTCATCAAACGGCAGGGCACCCTGGAGAGACAAAGGAAATAAGCAGAGAGTGAAAAAAGGGAAAAGAAATAGTAGAGAAGAAACAGTTCGCACTTGTTTTAATGGCAGCATTAGAACAGAAAATAAGCATTCACCCAATTGAGGGAAGAAAAGAAAAAAACAAGAATATGAATGACTAACAAGGCTCGCCAGAAGAAACAAAACCACATTTTAAGGTCTTAATCCTGCATGACTTAAAGAACAGACTTGCTTTCTCAACTTGTTCAACTCTCTAATTAGAGCATTCAGCTGAAAAGAGGGCTTTTCTAAAAACTACCCAGCTTTCTCATTTACCTCGTTCATTTAGCATTCTCTCATCAGAGTCATTTATCAGAGCAAGCTGACACCTCACAGATGTGGCTGTTTGATGAATGACAACCTCCACCAGAAGACAAGATGGAGGGGGAGAGAAAGAGGAGAAGGGTGAGAAAGACTGAAAGAAAGGCTGCGAAATGAAGAGAGGTAGAGAGAAAAAAGGGGGCAGGCTTGTGTAACAAATGATCTGAGCGCAGCCTAACTGCTGGGGAGTATGCGTGTCTCCCACAATCAGACAAATGGTTATCTCGCAGACAGACATCAGGACGAAACAGGAGAAAGACAGTATTCATCTGCAGTCAAACAGCGATGGGGAGAAACTTTTGTTTGGAGCAAGAGAAGTACGGTCACAATAGAGACAGCGGTAAACAACATTAGGTTTACGCAACACAAGAGTACAAGGGAGACTGTCCTTAACATAGTAGAACACACACACAAACACACGAGACAGAAAGAGACGGAGTGAGGGAGAAAGAGTCAAAAACAAAGACAAATACATAGGGCCTGTGGCCAAAAGCCGTCCTGTCATGCTGGTATTTATTTTGGGCTCTCTTCTTTTAGTTTGGCTGTATGAATTATTCATGGGGCAGGAGTGTGTAGGAACTACAGTACAGCTGTTGATGAAACAAAGCTTCAGGGCTGCACGGCTGGGGAACCACAGACATAATGTAGCTGGAGAATAGACCTGATTATGGATATAACATTGTGTGTGGATACAGGATAATGAATAAAAAGATGCTTCTATTCTCTGATCTTCTATTACGCAAGAATATCAACTTGAGGGCATTTCTGCAAAATTTCTCTAGTAAGTCCTTCTAAATGTTCGGATTTTGAATTTAACTCCCTGAACCCTGAGCTTATGTTTGAGGCTCCATGGCAACTTCAAGCTCCCACCATCTTCTCATTCCGCTAAGGTCAACCTCGAGTCAACAGTCAGAGTGCAAAGTTGAGAATATCCTGTCACAAGGCTAACCTGCTTCCTACTTTTGAGCCATTACAGCTGGTACAAACGCTACATACTGTTGGCTATGAAGGGAAGGCAAAACTTTTTGGTTAAATTGTATTATGCCATATATCTCTGGAGAATTTTAAAATGTATGTCAGTCCAATCATCATCAGTTAGTAAAGAACAAGCTGACACTCACCACCAACAGGGCAAAAAGAATGACCCCACAGCTCCAGACGTCTGCTTTCCTCCCATCATACTTCTCTCCCTAAGGACAAGAGAGCATTTGTTAGCAGGTTAGGGCAGAGTGTTGGGGTAGGTTAAAATAAGATGGACTATGAAAAAGAAGCTAGTGGAGCCCTTACCCTGATGACCTCTGGACAGGCGTAGTGTGGAGATCTGTAGGGAAAACAGAAATTAAGTGCAAACAGTGAATGAAGTGGGGAAGTAACAAAGAACGAAAAAAAATCGAGGTTATTTATGGAGTTTTCCATGTGTACTGCTGTAATGCGAAGTAAGTCAGGGTTATACAATCATGACCCAACAAACATTAAACAGGCATACACCACTGTATGAAAATGTGAAAAGAAGAATATAGGCAGAGAATAAATGTCTCCAGTGAGCATAGATCAAGCATGTGCTTCGGGAGTTTAGACATCCTGAGGGTGTTAGGATGTCCTCCTGCTTGCTCATTCAAGGGCATCCTCTCACAGCAGACAGTGAACAGACCCACTAATCTTTACAGCACCTGGATGGGCTGACAGTAAACCCAATGACTAGATTGACACATCAATATTGTATGAAGATTTATGGAGCTACCTTGCAACGGCTGCTCCATAAGCCAATGGCTATGGATGAGTGGAGCGGCTGTGTAGTGACTTGTTATTCTATACATACACAGTGGCATTTTTGCAGTAATTTGACACAGCCAGATTGCCAAATTCAGTACCTTGAAATACGGAGAAAGGGGTAATAATAAGTGCATTACATCAATCTCAGATCAAATAACCTTTTAACTACAGGATGTGTCCTCGTTTCTCTGATTGTGGGCAGGGCTCTGCTCTTTTTTGACTTTTCTACATGTGACTACATACAGAAAGCAAATCAGACACCTTTCTCCCCAAACCTCTCAGCCTGGTGTTATGTCCTCCACCTCCTTCTTTCGCTCAGACCTATCTAATACCAGGACATTTGGCTCTAATGAGAGTCTATCTGAAGTCTGTAAACATGGCGCCCATTAGCTCGGCTGTTGTCTTGTGCACTCATGAATACGAGCTCTGACGGTGTGGCTTCCTCTGGCTGTCAAAATACTGGCCGATAACAAACACTGCCACCATGTCAACAGGGAAGTTCAAACACGGGCCTATGCAAATACGGCCTTCCTGATTGCAAGTGTCATAGTGCATTATGTAGATGAGCGAGGAATAGAAATAAAAAACAAGCCTGAGATTTGCACTAGTTATGCCTCAACAACACACGAACCACAGCTGGAACCAGTGTGAATAGAAACTAATTATTTCCAGAGGCTTTAGCTGGCAAACACAGAGTAAAGGTAAAGACTAGAATACAAGCACCTCAGCTTTCTGCTTGAACTTCATCCTAATTTGTCATTATTAGAACACTAAATCAGTCAGCCATATCATCTACTGTATATAATTAGAAGATCAAATCTCTCTTCAACTCTTGACACATACTTATATGGCTTATTTTCATATATGTCCACATATGTCTGCTTTTAAACTATTCCATACTGAAACACTCCATAACTGAATTAATCTCTCCACAAGCTCTTTGAAACAAATGTCTACTCAAGTCAAGCGGCGAGGATCCATGAGTATTCATGACCCTTCTATCCTGTTGTGTTTTACCTGCATTTAATGGCCTAATTTAATTAGAGGTGTAAATAAAGTTCATATGAATGTATCTTAGCTCACCACATAAAAATTCTGGCCACATACAGCATGAAATTTATATCATGATAAAAAATCCCTTGCTGCTCATACCAGAAATTCAGATTATTAGACTAGGATACTGAAGATAAACAGAAAGCTTCCTTCTGACTAGAGTGAAAAATGCACGTCTTTTAAAGAACAGTTGTGCTTGGGTTAATAACATCAGTATTTTCTTGCTATCTGCTAAAGCTCATTTACTCTTTCAACCTAACACCACTAACATCACATAAATAGAATTAACAGACAGAACAGGACATTTGTCTTCATTCTGAGGATAACAAATAGCAGTATAGTGGGACAAAATGCTACTGTAAGTGGTTTGCTCGACAGCATAAAGACAGAAAAACGCATTTGGTTAAGGATCTAAGATTGTACTCAAGCAAACTGCTGAAGTGGGGAAACAAAAATTAAAAAGATGCATGAAAAGCTGTCTTTATCTACATAGAAGGGCTTATCAATGTCAGAGTGTTTGCGGAGAGATGTCTGGACCAAAATAGGACAAAAAAGTATTCATAGGTTTACCACAAGATTACCATGTCCCTTACACAGTACACAGTACATTGCACACAGTGTATCATGAGCTTAAGTGATATAAGTTCCTATGGAGCAGTGAAAGAATGAGCAGTATGGGTCGGCAACATTGAGGAGACACTGAAACAAGTAGCTCATCCTTTTGAAAATTCATCTTTTCTAACCAAATTTGCGCGACTCCTCACTGCATACAAGATAATTTCCTTTCATCAATCAAAGTAACAGAACTAAACAAACAGCAAGCACTGATGAACTCGCAGCTGGGCTCATGCAGACAGAGAGAAAGGTTGTATGCACGTTCCATGACTCATCCATATATCTGTATGTCTGCACGTATGTGCTCTAAGGCTCCCCCTTCTCTACCTGGGGCGAGTCTCATCCTCACTCAGCTCCATTACCCATGGCAAATGGAATACATTTGTGTCAAGATTGCTGCATGGTGAGAGGGGGCCAGATAAATGTGTTTAATTAAAAACTGTCATATCTACACTTAGAGATGAGACAGTCAGAAGAGCATGAATAATCAATAACCACACATACAGTATATGGCACATTCACATGTATTAGGCGATGACATAGAGACACACAAACACAAATGGTGCTCACACATTTCTGTGAGACACACACACACAAACAGAGCAGGATACGGTGATGGAGCTGAGAGTGGAACGAAAACAGAACTACTTTTCTTAGCTGTGTGTGGGAGTGTGGGAGTTTGTGTTATGTGCGCCTGCGTGTCTGTAAGACAGCTCTGTGTTCCCACCTGCAACAAGTACCTTTAAAACTTGTAAATGTATGTGAGGGACTAAGCAGATGCGCTGCACCTGGATCGGATAGCAGAATTGCTCAGAGTGGAAGCAGAATGCAATCAAATGTAGATACGGTCGTTCTACAGGATACTGCAAAAAGCTGTGCAAGAGCTGCCGCATTCTGTGGCCTTTCTAGGAAAAGGAAACACTTCAGTGTGGCCAACATGGCTGCAGAATGACTAAATCGCGCGCATTTTACTTGCAGATAGCAATGCACTCTGCTCTCAGTCGGCCTGATCTCTACCGATGAGTCATGAGAGCTTAGGCACCGTGCTACTGCTGGAAAAATTATGCAACAGTTTCAACTGCATGCTTGTGTGTGTGCATGCACATGCTTAAATGTCCGTGCATGTGTATTATAGAGAGGGAGTTAGAGACAGAGAAAGACAGACAGAGAGACAACCAAACAAGCAGAGGACAAAGGGTCCTAGAGGTCAGGGATGAACTAAGCCTTGTCAGTGCTGTGTGCACATGCGTGTTTGCGGAATGCGTGTATGCAAGTGTGTGTAATTTCATCTGCGGCTGATTTGGAGCGATAATCTGGACAGAATCAGGTCTGAGCTGGGGACAGATGTCACAGGGCCTCTCTATCTCCCAGTCCTGCAGAGTGTCATGTGTAACCACAGAGCAAATATTCTCCACAAGACATCCAGATCCCCAGGAATCTCCTAAACAGCCCTAGACCCCTTGGTTTACATCTAATGGGCTATCCATACCACCACAGTTTTCTGAAGCATTTCTGGAGATGTTTGTCATGTGTCATTCTCACTGAACAGATATTTTTCTATATCTACAGATGTATCAACCCACTCCAACTCTGAGACACACATCAATATGTGACCCCCTCCATTATTTTATGCTCCAAATCGATTTTCTTTTTTTGCCTAATAATCTCCATAGGAAGCCATATAAATCACAAAATATACTATGTTTTATATGTGTTTAAGTGGGAAAATAAAACTAAGAAACAATAAATAAAAACAATGCCAATTTGCTTCATGTATACCTATAGGCTGTGCCTACGTGTTGACATCTCATTTCCAATGTAAATTTCAGGTAAGAGTGAGTTTATGGATCCAGTACCTAAAAGTAAACCATCATCAACTCTGTTGCTTCTTTCATTGACAAATGTGACCCTGCACATTGTTCACTTCACTTCATGGTTAAATAAAAGCACACTCACAATATGGATGACCATACTAGAAAGACTTTAAAAGTGACTTTTCCTGCAAGCAAATTCATTACAGTTGTTGTGGGATTGATGGGGCTGGCGTGGTCGTGACTGCCAGATCATAAAACTCAGCATCAGATATGAGACGGAGAGCAGTAATGTGTGGCCATGGCCCTGGCCCTGCTCACAGCCAGATAGCACACTCTGTGAGAGACACCAACTGTGTCAGAGAGCACCTAGCAGAGAGCTTGATAGGTCCACTCATCATTCTCTATTGCTTCTCCACTCTCTCTGTTGCATAACGGCAACTCCACGTGCCCTCCAACTATGCCACATCATTTTTACCTTCAGAACATCTTAGAATCATCTAAATGCAGAGGATGTGAGTCATACAATGCATTAGAAAGCATACGTCAAGAAGTTTTCTGTATTACTTACCCACAGCTGGTTTCCAGCAGACTGTCTCCAACCTGAAGGGAGGCCATGCCGAAGTCTGCTATCCTGATGTTGTTCTTTTCATCTAGCAGCAGGTTCTCAGGCTTCAGATCCCTGTGGCTGAAAGATATTGAGACAGAAACATAAAACAGTTAATGAAACATAAAAGAGCTCATCATAAGTTGTATAAACTTGTGAAACTGAAGAGAAACAAAATGTGTGCAGCAAGATCTATCAAACACCTGTGAATCAAGCTTGGATCCACATCCATGCATGCAACTCTGAACAACACAGCATCTTAACCTGTTGCTGAGAGCCCTCCTCCTCTCTGCAACACCTCTCTCTTTGATCTGTCCATGCTGAAACTAAGGGGCCCCCACCTCAGTGCTGGGTTGGTACGAGGTTTGACAGCACCCTACTGTGTCCTTTTCTCCTTCTGTTTCCTTCGCCCCTCATCCCGTCCCTCTCATCTCCCAAACAGCCACCAGCAAGGTGGCTGAGCAAAGGGCGTCAAGGGGAGCCAGCCTCAAAGGAGGTTTTCATTAGCTGCCATTCATTACCACTAAACACAGCAAGGGGGATAAAATCCAGCAGACATCTTCTCCCTCCTTAAAAGGGACCACTGAGAGTAAGATGTTTCTCATATCACGTATGCTGTTGCTGTGTCGGAGGTTAAAATCTCAATTTTGATGAGTGACTGCTCAAAAGCAGAGTAGCGTTAGCTACTAAGTGTTAGATTAGAGTTGTATTACATCATACTGTGATGTTCTTGCGATGTCTACCAAGGCTGATGGATGCACCATAGACATGACATGTAAGTGATACATACTGATATCTTTCCATCTTTCTTACATATGTGTATACTTGCTTACCTCCCTGTATGCTTTTTGTAATCAGGGCGAGAGTTATAGAGCCATGGGGCTGTCAGGATGTCATGAGCTAAACTTTCATCTTCTTATTAGACTAATGATAGAAAGGGGAGAGGAACAATAGCTGGATGCATGTGCCTTTGAAGAGTGCCTCATCACAATGGACGTTTAACCTTAGATAGCATCAGCTGCTGTACAACTCGTTTCCTGTCCTAAGGGATTAGCTGTCAGCTGGTTTGTTATCACACTGGCAGTCTCTGTGATCCCTGCTATAATTGAAATAAAACACAGATAGCATCTAAAACAGATCTCCCCAGGCTAAAACCTTTATCAATTCACAATACCATGATTTGACAGTCATGTCGGGAACCTGAGAGTTAGTCTTTTTACTAATACTGTCAAAGCACACGAGGAAGGAACAAACATTTACCGAACTGTTCAGGGGCCAACAGTGTGAGACTGTGGTTGTGCTGGGCATCTCTGAGGAATGTGCACACAATTTCCACAATTTCCTCAGGCCAATATTGCATAGGATTGTGCTCTTCGTCATCATGCCTGATTAAATAATGCTTAAAATAATGTGTCTCCTGGCAACAAAATGACAGCTGAAAGTTGCAAATCACTTGTAACTGGAGTTTAAATATGACAGAAGGTCAAATTGTAACTTTGTAGATACAGGGACTAGAAGACAGGGCCTGATGGACATTAAATAATTTGGTGTGTGACAAAAACAACGGCAATGACAGCGCTGGTTGTGGCTAGTGTTTAAAGGACCAGTGTGTTGGATTTAGTGGCATCTAAAGTGGTGAAGCTGCAGATTGCAACCCACTGAATACCGCTTCACCTTCCAAGCATGTAGGAGAAACTACGGTGGCCGCAAAACTTGCGAAAAATGCTAAAGGCCCTATCTAGAGCCAGTTTGTCCGTTCTGGGCTACTGTAGAAACATGACATTTCAACATGGCGGACTCCGTGGAAGAGGAAGCCGCTTCCTCTGTAGATAAAAACGGCTCATTCTAAGGTAACGAAAACACAACGATTCTTATTTTCAGGCGATTATACACTAATGAACTATCTATTATAATATTCAATTTTTGCCTGACCCTTGATTCTTCTAAATGCTACACACTGGACGTTTTAGACAGTGTCCATATGTTGTTTACTACTGACATCATTGGGGAGATAACCTCCTGATTCTAACAGACTCCAATCAGAGAACCACAGCCTCAACAGAGTCATAAATATCTAAGTACTCTTGAGCTGTCAGCCTCTGATGCAAAAAAGCACACTAAATCATAGCTAAAACACCCATAAACATGGCACAATCACAATCACAGGCCTATCACATGTAAAATACAAAGAGCCAAACCTCGAGAGACCATCCACAAAAGAAAAAAGGCAACAATGTATTTATCCACCGACAGCATCAAAGGGACAAATTGCATCTGGATGCTTTATTGGTTGTCAGGACCCTGGTATCCATAATAGGACATTAAACTGCCTCTCTGACACATTAGGCTGCACTTTGCTACTGTAATCTTGCTCACACAGCAGGCCTTGCAGCAGGGATATCGCTGTGTTGCACTCATATGTCATACAGGAGGAGATGCTGTAAAACGAATTCAACAGCTGCAATGAGCTTGAATGTAACTGTAGTTTTTCTTTCCCGAAATTTGGAAGCTGCACCACTAGCTTACAGGGAAGTCTTGGGGGAGAGCTTCTTTACAAAATACTTTAAATGCCATGAGTGCATATTATTTTTGCACAGATTTTCTGTGCAGGAAATGAAACAATTTAAACATTAGTGCTACTCTCTGCCCATATACAACACAGAGCAAAAAACAAAACAAAGGAAGGCCACTGTTTAAGGCCGACTATTGCCATCCATCATGTTAGCTTATATTGTTATCTATTACATAGTTCTACCTTGGCTCATAGTTCACCGTGCAGTAGGCTCTCACAATGCAGTTCAGTGTAATTTACAGGACACGTGTGTATCTACATGCTGTCTGAGCAAGGTTTACACCCCAGTGGGGCTGTTAGACATGATTCTTGCAATCTAACACCAAGCTCTTAATTGCCTGTGATCATTTGCACGTACTATGCTGATATGTTCTGTTTTACAGAAGGCTGTAATAGGTCTGTCCTATTGGGGATCACATCCCTGTAATATCCCAGACATGTTTATGGTGATGAGCAGTTTTGTAACTAAATTCTCCAGCCCAAGGAAAATATACTTTTCCCATCGTGACACATTTGACATACTCCATGTTTAATATGGCCTCTCGTTAAGCCTGTGATATCGCACCAAGATATGTGGCACTAATTAGCTAAACTGGAACACTTGAAACTAACACTAATGGCTCAAATGCATCTTTTTGACATATTAACATACCTGTTTTGCATTTTCATGAAGTACTAAAGCTATCCTGGTACCATTATTGTTAGCTGGAGTGGGGTTTTTAACTATCGTTGAGTTGATATGCAACCATTTAGCCTCCGGCGCACCTCTGTGTCATCCTCCTCTTTCTATTTTTCCTTTTTTCTCTCAAACTTTTTAGGCTCCTGTTGACCCAATTAGAGAGAGACCAAGCACATTCACTAAAAATGCTTTAGGCTAATATTCTATCGCATTAGCAGAAGAGGACAACATTCTGACTGCTGACTTAAATGTGCTAGGCACAATCATTCATTAGAAAATGGGGTTAAGTGTGTATTAAGAGCAATGACGGAAGTTGTCTTTTCCCCCCTTTTTTGCTATCTAATGGAATTGGTCTGTTTTTTTGCATTTTTGCTTAAAGCAAGTGATTGGTGAATGTAGGAGTTCATTTATTTTTCTTCTTTAAAGTAGCCAAGTTAAAAATCCAATGTATCACATTTGGAACACAATTTGTTCAAGGTACAGATAAAAAAGCAAGGCAGGTGGGTGCAAGGTACTGTAAGTGTGGTCAGTTACACATAAATAAAAGGTTTCTATTCATCCCTTTTAGAAAAAAAAACTTTGTTGCTGGCAATGGCCTACACATGTCCTCCACTATATTGTCCTAACCATAAGTGTGTTAGCTACAGCAAAACAGCACCATGAAGAAATGACACATAGGCTGCATCCAATCTCACTGACTATTTACTACAGCTATTTATTGTTTGTTTATTTAACAAGACAATTCTGTTAAACATTGTTAAATAGCAAAAATATATACAAATATAGGCTATCTAAGTGATGCTAATTTGTCGCCCCCTGTCCACTAGAATATCCACAATTTCATGGTGTTGTTTCATGTAATCATTGTTCCTTGTGACAATGATTATAATACCATATTTAGTGAAAACAAGAAATGGTCACTAAACAAGCGTCAACTACCATTGTCAATTGCCCATGCTCTGAAAATTGTCTGATTGTGTTATGTCAACTGATAACAACACACTATATAGTCTTCAACAGAGATTTCCTTTAATTGTGAATTGTAAGATTTTGTTCTTAAGAAATAACTGGCCAAAGTTTTCTCACATCATATCACCTTTGGTCACATCATCGTCATGATCTTCGTAGATCAATAGCTTCCCTTGGATAGCTACAGTACAATACTTAATGCGTCTTTACACTGGTGCCCTACACATTTCAGTAGTCTCCTCTCATATAATTTGCATTTAAACTGGATTAGAATTGTGAGGAAGACACACAGATATTTTTTGCGCACAAGATTTGCCTCTCCAGTGACTGGTTACAAGAGTATTACTTGTGCCATCTGGGGCATTTCTATCTCTTCCTCTGGGGTTTTGAGCAACACTGGAGAAGTAATGCATTGTTGCATGTAATGCAGTGACTAAAAAGTGGGATTACAATACTTGCTAGATCTGTAATAAACAAACTATTAGGTTTGTTGTGGCAAATCTGTGTGTGCAACCCAGCATTTGCTCTTAATCCAGAGGAGTTTGACTGGGAAGATAGGATAAGCAGCGGACCTTCAAGGCAGAATGAACAGACCTGCTGCCAGAAAAGCACTGGAGTGGTGGAGTGGCATAGATATTAAAAATCTATAGCAACATCAGACATCTAATACAGACAGACATGGTGGTGCATAATTCCTCTTAAAATAGTCCATTGTGCCAGTTCAAAATTAGAAAATATACCAATATCTGTTTCTTTTTTCACCTTTATTCTCCACATAATCTTTATTAACTTAACAGCCTGTCATATTTTGGTCTCTTTTCTGCCACTTTTGTTACCTTCAATTGACTCCATTCTTAACTTTCCTCATTCAACCAGCCTTCCCACCTTTCTTAGTACACTGCCCTTTATGACCACCAGCCTATTTCCCCTAAATCTAGCACCATAAACCAACCTACTACTGTTGTTCTCCCTCCTCCCGCTCCATTTTCCGTACCCATTTTACCCATCCCATTTCCATTTCTCCATTCCACCTCCTCTCAACATCAACTTCCCTCCTCTCATCCAGTTACACCTCAATGCTTTAACTGGCTATGTAGGAGAAGAAAATATTAGAAAAATTTAAAAGACAAGGAGAGAGTGAGAGAAAAGTTTTCCATTTGGTGTTGTTAGCAGCCATCAGCTGTAATGATAATAGGCTATAAGTACAGGCTTTCTGCAGGAAGGCAGACAGACAGACTGTCATCTGGGGAAACTCTCCTAAGAATTTCAACAAACACAGCAGCCACAAGGGCATGGGCTGCTATTGATAGAGGGATGGATGTACAGTAGATGAAGGATGACAAATAGGCTAACATGAACTGTATGCTGTAGAAAAATTATAACAGATATAAACAGTAGTCAGGTTTCCATTCAAATGTAGTGCAAATTTTAACCAGATGTCCAGAAAATCAGCAAAAAAAGTGAATTAATGTGCATTTCCATCCATTACCTAAATGCTAATGCTAGGAGTTAGGCGCATCAAGGAAAACAGCTGGTGTCACAAATTTTTCAATTTTGTGCCATTAAACCATTGCAGAGGAGGGCAGAACAAATGCATAAAAACTGGTAGATGGAAACAGTAGAGATTCTGCTACACCGTCTCTACTAATGTACTTTTTGTTGTATTACCAATAATGAATTTACTTGGCTTTTGTGGATCACTGTGATAAAATACCTTTATTTGTCAATTATTGAGTTCACTAGTTCACTAGTCAAAAATAGGCATTTCCATCTGGTTAGTTTATCGATAAAGAAAATGTACTAGATCACAATATTTATCACAGCAATTTTGCCTACCTTAAAAGTCAGATAAATGATGATCAAATAAAAGGACCTGTGGTTTGCTTTATTTCCTTCTGTGGAGCTATAAGCAAGTGATGACATAGACAGATGCATGTGGCTTCTTAGAAGAAGGGAATAAAGCAGCTAATGACAGAGGGAGTGTGGGAGACAGAGTGAGCGAGAGGAGGATGTGGATGATGTGCATGATTATGCCACTGCGTGGGTTTAATGTGACTTCTGGAGCATTTGTTTGTGCACATGTAGGTGGCAGTAATAATGTGCACATCAGTGTCAGGGATAAGAAGATGTGTGACTGTATGAATGTGTGTGTGTGAGCATGTATGGTGAAGCTATGAACTTTAGGGACAGTGTGCACTAACAAGCTCTGCCTCACTTACCCACACACAGCCACTTTTTATGAAACGAATAGACTTAGGGTTGTTAACTGGGTTACAAGGTGAAAGACCAGAGTCATTACTAAACCAAAAAAAAATAAATGTTGAAAAAGTGTGAAAGAAATCTCTGCATGTACAGCATTTTTAGTGGTGTGATGGGAGTAGGTGGACAAAATGACTAGGGAGTGATACAGGGGTGTATTTGGTCTCACTGTGGCTTCAGAAACACAGAAAAAAATCAAAACAATTTATCTTCATTGCTCTCATAAGAATAGAAATATTGTGCATTAGGTTTATCACAGGAAATCAGAGCATACAGTGCTTTCTATGGTAAGTTGAAGTGTAGTAAAATGGTAACCAAATGTGTAGATATTGATGAATGCCATTCAAATGACATTCTCTTATTTTTCTTTCTTATGTGTAAACTTAACCTCTCATCGTCTGTTAATATGGTTCAAAAGCTGGGTAAAAAGCACGCAAGCAGCTTGTCAAGTGTTCAAGGAAAATAGACTTTACTCTTCTCAATCAATCTGTGTCTCTGCTGGGTGTTTGCAGTTATGGCAGACTGCCACATCGACTTCTCTGGAGAGTGTATATTGAATTTGAATTTGTATACTGTGTAGCAGGTGTGTATTTTGTTGAATGTCAAAACTGACAAGATGCAGCCGAAGCTGTTGTTCGGATTTCCTCTCAGGTAAATGTGGAAGTGAAATATCTGGATAATTATACTACATCTTTGAAGCATCCACTTATGTTGACCTTGTGCTCTAGGAGAGCTGCTCTGTAGCTGACCCTGACCTTTGACATCCCTGCAGAGGGATTGAAAGATAAGTTTTCACAAGGATCGATAAAATGTCATATATGTGGGTTGTGCTCTCATCTCTATTCTAACTAGTCTGTCAGTCATTCTATCTCTGTATCTGAGTCATAAGTTTGCAGATCTTGCATTGGCTGACTTAAGAAATAATATCCAAACACAAGACAAGTCTTAGTGAGGAGGAGGGAGGGGAATAGTTTGACATTGGATCTATATTAACATACAATGAAGATTGTCTCTCACTGCCTCAGCATTCATTATAAATATCTTTTACTGATGATTCATTTCCCATGTCTGTTTTTATCGTACCTTTACCTATCTTTGCCGTATCTCTCTCGTCAGCTATCCTTGTGCTTCACGTTGTCCCTTTCTCTTCCTCCACGTAAAAAAGAAAACTGTCTAAGAGCGCGATCTGAATCAGGCAGAGGAAACACTGAGTCATAAACAGCCCTCTACGTTCTTTCATTCAAACTTACATCCATCTGGCTAAAGAGAGATATTTGGGGATAGGACGTGGGCAGAGGACGGAAGCACGAGGCAAAGAGAAGAAGCGAAAATGGGAGGTGTGCAGAAAAGAAGA
Organism: Siniperca chuatsi; assembly: GCF_020085105.1. Taxonomy (NCBI): domain Eukaryota; kingdom Metazoa; phylum Chordata; class Actinopteri; order Centrarchiformes; family Sinipercidae; genus Siniperca; species Siniperca chuatsi. Next base: position 18,043,012 of record NC_058045.1, on the reverse strand, counting down.
GTTGAGGAGCATGTGTTTACCCCCCTCTGCACGGTGAATCACAGAGAAAAGGGAGCACTTTTAATGGCCTGTGCAGGTCCCCTGCGCAGACAAGTAGAAATGGAAGAAATTATTGCAGAAATGCTTTTTTATTGAGGGGATGCTGGGATCTCATTAGTGGGTATGGAAGGGAGGTGAGAAGGACTGCGTCTGTCTGTCTGTTTGCCCCTAATTGAGGTTGGAAGGAGGGCAAGTGGGCACAGCAACACTCCCAAATAATCCTCCTCATGATAAATTTACAAGGCATCATTTTCTAAGCGTGTTAGTGAGGGGATTTGAGGAGGTAAGACAGAGAGACAGCAGCAGAGTACAACAGGAACGGAGAGATAAATCTGCTAGTGAATCGTACTGCAGAAGAGCTGTGATAATCTATGTGTGTTCATGCACTTAATGTCAGTCCCAAATGCTTTCTCCTAATTGGCCTAATCTGTTCTTCTCAAAATCAGTTATTTACACAGACTGATAAAAGACTTCTAACTTTCATTCCCTTAGGTAGGACAGTTTTGTTCTATTTCCAGTGATACAAGCATTATCTTCTGTTTTTTTTAATTCTCTCTGAGAATTCAAGATGGAATCCATCAACTACCTGTTTGATAATTCAAACAATAAAATTAACTCAAGCGGATCATCCTGAGATAATCAGTAAAATGTAAAGTAGTTTTGACACAAGGATGTAGTACTGCTCCCACAATGGCTTTATTATTAAATAGCAGCAGCCAAAATGTAATTGCCTCTTCTATAAACTATACTGTGCAAAAATACAAAGCATATCAAATCACAGAAATTCAACCATACCTAATCATTACATGACAAATCAGTTTAATTCTTTCCTTTTAATTGCCCGTGCAATATTATGCAAATCTATCTCCCTGGCATTTACTGTAGTACTCAACACCAGGTTCTAGGGAACATTATCTCATAACTGTTTTTCACCAGCTTGGTTTCCCCTTCATCATCAGCAGGAAGCTATTCAGGAAACTTCCAAGTATACTTGACTGTGTACAGAAGAGTAGAAAAGCCTCTCTCTCCAGCGCTGTAAGCTACAATAGCCTTGGCACAAAAGTTATGATGGAATCACATAAATCATCATCAGGAGTCGACTGGCTGGCTAGCAGTCGTAGTGGCTGTAGTTGTAAGGTTTTATGGTGATATCTTAATGTTTGTAATCTGAGGCCCCTGCCTGTGAATACTATAGTGGTGTGAGTAACAAGGACACAAACTAATAATGTGCTGCATAATGATCATGTTTTCAAAGTAAATTAGCACCCTTGATCTGGTCTTTACTCTGGCCTTCTCTTCCAGAAAAAAACTCTCTAATTTGTTGCAGATCTGATTTGTGAAAAATCAGCCCACATCATAAATTGTATACACACTCTAAATAAACCACGGGCTCAGTTTACATTAGGGATTAGCATATAACCTTTCTTCCAGCAGGCAAGTAAAAGAAGGGGGGTACAATAAACACGATGACTAGTAACTGAATCGAAAATAGAACAGCATTAAAATAGGATTGAGAGAATAAAACAGTATAGTATATGGTATTATCTTTCCTTGTGAGTGATTACAGATTAGTTGAATGCAGTTCTATTTTTTGTTCCTATCATCTTTGAATTTTTTCCGCCTGTTTCTGCAAAGTCGCTGGAGATTAACTTGTGACCAAGGTAAAAATAAATACACTTGAACTCATTCTGCTCTATGGTCCTTGTGCTCCGCTATGCAGCCACATGAGGACAAAATGCAGAGCAAAGTCATACACTCTGGAGAGAAAAAAACCCTCACTCTTTGCTTTAGGATCACAAATGGATACGTACATTACACATGTTACACAATACACACATACAAACAAGAAACACACATACATTAGCGCTCCAAATTAGTCCCTGCTGACATGTTTGACTTCTGAAGTATATATGATTGCCTATAGTCTATGAGCTGGTAAAAAGTTAAATTACCACTCGAAGCCAAACACAATGTGTCACATTAATAACCTGGAAGCAAATTTTAACAAATACAAGGGTTCAAACACTGATATATATATATATATATATATATATATATATATATATATATGTATGTATGTATGTATGTATGTATCATCATGCATGTCAGTAGATGTGCTTTAAAAGCCTAAACAATGTTGTGCTACAAAGCTATTATTAACTTGTTATAATAAAACATTCTTGGTAGTCTCAGATGTTTCATGACAAACAACCTATAAGCTCCTTATGAGAAATATAGCTCTTACTGTATACAGTCACTTATATTCTTAGATATGAGGCGATATGTGTCTGTGTATTTGACTCTTTCTATTTGTGTCAACCATCTTCAGCTGTTTAAGCTGGATGTTAAAAGAGAAACTTTAAGAAAGAGGAAATATAAACACTTTCATAACAAACAATATCATGTTTTCTCAGTTCTGTAATCTCCATATTGAATCATTGGTTTGAAAACTAAACAGCACTCCAAAGCTATGAATAAACTGATTGAAATTTAGATTGTAGATTCACTTCAGGAATAATCTGTATTTTTTAGAAGTTATTATTTGGGAACTCATTATTTGTTCAATGTTGTATGACAACCAAATTTACTTTGTTACACCTCCTGGGTATGGTTATTTACTGGTTGATTTGTCTTTTTAAATGTATGGATGGTTCTATGCAGATAGTGAGTTTTTTTAAGTACCTCCAATATTTTTGTGAAACCTGTGGTGTTCACTGTTGTCTAAAACATGGTGAACTTGTCATGGTGAACTTGTCATAGTGTACGACTGTGTACCAGAACTTTTGTGTACTGCACTGAGTCCACTTTATTGTACTGTAAAATTATAAGAGTAAATGGAGACAGGATTCCATTTCATATATTAGGTATACTTTGACAGGCATGTAGATAGATCATCTCACATACTATTGAAATTTATTAAATTCAATTAAATGAATGTATTTGCTTTTTGTACTTCATATACTTTAATGTACTTGTATCAATGTATAGTAAAACCTAAATATTATCTTTTGTGTCAAAATTATATTTGTTTTCCAAATGTCACAAAGCAAGGAATAGCATCCATAAATAGCATCAATGGAGGATAGGTGGGATTGCTTCATTCACTGTTTTCACCAGAATACCAGTCTAATCCACAACATCTACATTATTAGCAACTAGAACAAGTCTTTTTGCATGTGGATCATTTCACTTACCATATGGAATGACTGTGGCAAAAATCCAGGGCAGACATGATCTGTCTGAAGAATTTCCTGGCCTCTTTAGGTGTTAACCTGCCTTTTTTCACCAAGTAGTCAAACAGCTCACCACCAGACACATGTTCTAGCACAAGGTACCTGAGAGAAAGAGAGAGAGAGAAAGGGAAAAGGGGGAAATCAGTCCAAGAAATATAGATAAAACAAAGAGAAGAACATCAGAAGAAAACACTCATACACACACAGAAAAGACAGATTTCACTTGCAGGGACAGGAACAAATACCTGTGTTCTCCACAGAGCCCTCTGAAAGGGCCCTGAAGAAACAGAGAAATCTCCTGACCTCAGAGGTCTGTAAGAACTGGAGCAATGTGGAGAAGATAGTTCCCTCACTATGATCTCCCCAAAGTCATATCATATTGACTGTTTATTTTTCATTTTGTCATCTGTAAGCTATCCCCACAGTCAGAGAATGAAGCATGCCAACAGTGTATTACAATCTATGTGAAAGGTTCTGATATACTATACACTCAGACCTCCGATGGGAGGCATCGGAGGGATGATATAGTTGCATTACACAACAAAAATATGGAAAACTTGTGGGAAAAGCTCTTAGACATAAGGGATTTAGGAGCTTGTGAATTCTGCTAAGGTACAGACGCTGTAAGCTTCTGTGACAGTCTTTGTCTCAGCACCCGGTAAATCAAGTGAAAGAGATTTTGGAAGTTCCTTGCTGTACATGTACTTGTGTTGAAATTAAGTTCTTCTTTTACCTTCCACAAACATGCATTTACACACAGTCTTCCCTGCCATTACATTTCTTACGGCCACTCTTCAGGTGGCCTTCCAGTCTGTGTGGCTGAGCTTGTAGGGGAAACAGTCTGCCTGCGCTGGGGATCCAAGGGGACAGAGAGGAGATGAATCACTGCTGACCCAGACCTAAAGCTGCATCTGTGGGCTGAAAGCCAGCAGTGCCCTGCCCCTGCTCTCGACTGGCCTGCTCGTATATCCTGTGTTGAAGCTCCCTCCATCTTCACTAGGACAAATTGAAACTCAGACAGGCAGTGAAATACCCTCTTTCTTCTCTCTCTCACTGCTGCGGGTATGTGTGTCTACATGCAACTCTTCATTTTTATTGATTACACTATAGAGTTGCAAAGTGCATGCTCACTAAACAACCCTAAACCCTTAATGCCAAAAAAGCTGGCTGTGGCAAAACCTCAACAGCTAACAACCAGACCATAGTAGGTGAGCAGCACACATTAATACATTTACAAAAGAGAGAGAGAGAGAGATTAAACAAATTAGACTAAAACAACTAATATCACCAGAGTTATCTCAACTTAGAGACTACAAATTGATTGAAAGTCTGCATTAAAAAGTAGGTCCTACTATTTCTCTAACATCATTACAACAAACCGTCAAACTCTGTGTTCTTTTCAAAATGACTGAATCTGTAATTAACCCTCCTCCTAGCCAACAAACTGAAGCTACCCCATCGATCTGTGAGTAGTTTTTATCCTTCTTCACAACCAAAATAAATATAATAAAACTCCACATTGGTCATGCCACCGGTGACCCTTCTCCACACTGCAACCTCTCTGCCTTGCTCAATAACTTTGATGCCCTTTCACTGTGCACTTTAAAGGACTCAATGGCCAAATTAAAGCCCTCACCGAGTCCTTCAGATTTTATGCCTGCCAGATTTCTCAAAGAGGTTTTTAACAGTGTTGGTCCCACTATTTTATCAATTGTAAATAGCTCTCTCTCCACTGGCTGTGTGCCCTCCTGCCTTAAGTACGCAGTAGTGCACCCACTTCTTAAGAAACTGAGCCTTGACCCTGCAGATTTAAAACATTTTAGACCCATTTCTAAATTACCATTTTTATCAAATGTTTTAGAGAATACTGTTTACTTATAGTTGAATTGTTTTAAGAATACTTGTGATATCTTTGACAAATTTCAATCAGGTTTCCGTTTACGTCATAGCACAGAATCTGCTCTTATCAAAGTAAACAGTGGGTTGGCATCAGAGACACTGCTCTAAAATGGTTCAGATCCTATTTATCAAACAGGACTTTCTTAGTGGTCATCGGTAATGCCTCCTCCTCTGTGGCCCCCCTGACCTGTGGTGTTCCCCAAGGATCCATCCTTGGCTCCTTGTTGTTCTGTATATACATGCTGCCACTGGGGCATATCATAAATAAACACAAAATCCAGTACCATTATTACGCAGATGAAACAAATTAATGTCCCATTAAAAACCAGTTATGAAGGCAATTTTAATCATCTTCTATCCTGTCTGTCAGAAATAAAGTGCAGGATGTCTCAAAATCTTCTCCAGTTCTTCTCGGTTACAATAATCTTATTGTACCTCTGTTTCAGGTTTGAGCCAAAAAACCATCTCACGCCTTCAGCTGGTACAAAACGCAGCTGCTTGGCTTTTAACAAATACTAGAAGACAAGATCATATCAGACCCGTTTTAGCTTCTCTTCAGTGGTTACCAGTTAGTTTTAGAATTGATTTTAAGATTTCACTGATCACCTTTAAAGCACTTCAAGGTTCAGCTCCCAGCTACATTGCTGGATTGCTGCTCCCCTATGAGCCAGGGCAGAGCCTCAGATCCTCAGGCAGGGCTCTGCTGGCTGTTCCTGAGTCCCGGCTCAAGACTAAAGGTGACTGGCATTTTGCAGCCATGGTGCCTCGGCTCTGGAACTCCCTGCCCAAAGATCTGAGGCTTGCTGAATCAGTGACATCTTTTAAATCACTTCTCAAAACGTTAATTCATTAATTCTAACACACAGTTTTATTGCCAACATGTCTTTCCTGTTTAATTATTAGTATTTATCGTTATTGCTGGGGGTTTTATTTTATTTTATTTCTGTATTATTTTAAATTGCCTGATTTTATTTGCCTCAGTCCTGAAATGTTTTAAATCCTGGTTCAACCATGCTAAGAGATGCTAACAATGCATTATGGGAATTGTAGGATCCAGCATGTTTACAGCTTGACTGACTCGGGTCAGGATATCTCAGCCTATGCTGCACAGTTTTTGACTTTGTTTTTAAATCAGTTTCTGGTAAGTACCCCAATTTAATAGAAGTGCAGTACTAAATCACTGGAGTATCACTTACTATTAACTGCTATATTATTTGCTCTCGCATTGCTTGTAAGATTATTTTAATGATTTACTGTTAATACCGTACACCAATCATCACAGCTTTGGTCTCATTGTTTCTCAACTGTAACTTAGCAAGCTTTAAAAAGAACTTGCACGTGTCACAATTAATCATTTCGTTACCTTTCCAACACTGCAGCAAAAATCTGAAATAAAACAGCTCATAGCAACACTATTACAAATCAAGTGTACTCATATGCACTATGGTCTCTTAGACTATTCAGCATTTTTTCAGCAACCATTTTTCATTCTCAATAGCACAATTTATATCAACATCACAATGTGATCATTCATTAATTTCTAGCAATGAAATATCCATAAATAAAATATTGGTGGGCTATGTATAAAACTCCTTCCACTTCTCCCTCACCTCTTGTACACACACACACACACACACACACACCACCACCAGTTTAAACAGTTGTGGTGGGATCTGTGCCAGCAGCATAATAACTCTTAAAAGCTCTGGACTGCGAGATCAAAGCACGCTGTATGTCTAAAAAATATTTGCTTTCAAGTGGAGATATCCGAGTAAGAATCTAAACAATATTAATTTCAAAATGACATCACTGAGTGTACTCGAGTCACTGTTGATACAAATGTAAAGCAATTTGTTTTTGGTGACGCTACTAGTGACCAACTGTCAAAAGTGATGAAGCAATGGGCACAAAATGTGTTTTTAATAATCCAATTATAGGATAAATCATAATACTCTGCTATTCCTATCATCTTAAAGGATGACATGTACAGTACTGCATGTCCAATCCCATTTGGCCTGCAAGCTCAAGATGAGAACTAATTGAATTTATTTGACAAATAGTCCTCGGTAGATCAAGAGGGCTTCTATAAACTACTGATGGGCTTGTCACACACCACTGTAAAAGTTAGCTAATAGATTTATGTGTTTGCCTGTGTGTGCGTGTGTGTATGTGCAGCCACTGCTGCAGACTAATGCAGCTGCCACTCTCCATGGCTAATGTTTCTTAATGCAATGGTGTTGCCTCTGATTAGCGTGTCATGGTGTTTACATTGCGGACATTTCCTCCCTCTATTAGCATTCCCCTAGCATGCGCGACCAAATTAAATGCTTCATGCCAATACTAATGGAACATCCGCCCCTCCAAGGCTATCATTGTTGCCCTCCAATCATAATACTCCAATCAAAACCGCTCTGCGGGCCAACAAAATGATCTGTGGGATTTCTTGGCATCCAAAAGAGCACTTTTAAACGTTTTACACAAACGTACAGTCATTTAGTGTGTGCAATATATTTTTCATTTAGTATATTTTATATAAAACAAAACTGGACCACAATCCACTGGTGATACTTACAAGTATTTTTTATTTTCATAGACATCATGTAGCTTTAAAACATGCGGGTGTTCTATGAGCTTCAGAATAGCTATTTCTCGCTCCACCTGTATGAGAAAGGGATAGATAGGGAAAGAGGGAGGAAGGGAGAAAAAAAGAGATTTGATTAGTGTAACATCAACAGAGTTAAGTTCCTAAAAGCACTCTAGGACCAATTGTCCTAATCTGCCCTCTTAAACTGCAACTTTCCTCTCACTGCTGCCAAAACTGAAGTACAAGGGAAACAAACCAACTGACCCCAAAATAGCCCGTGATGAGTTCTTACTGATCGTTTTTCTGAGGTTACCTGTGAAGGTCACTGTCAGAGAGACAAATCTGAGAGGCAGCAATCTGTAATAACACTTCACACAACCAGCACAAGGGCTTAAGAGGAATAAGTAAACCAATAAAAGCTGACTGGCACTTTCTACTGGCAGAAAGGATAGAGATAAGCTTTGACCACACTCTGGTTGGCATCCAGGCCGGCAAGTGCTGCTATCTCAGGTGGAAAATATGGTTTGCTTCAAAAACTGAAGGAAAACAGGTTGCGTTTGTCTTATCTTACAAAAACTGTGTCCTCTCCTCTTTCACAAAACAAGCCTTGCTGAATACTTTGCAATCACATTTCATAATCCAGTGGTTTGCTTGAGGTGAACATAAATCAGCTTGGTTAGGTAAGAAACATGAAGTAAAATAACCTGTCAGAGTCAGACATCCCACATTTGAACATTTCTGTCCACTAGGAGTACAGCCTGTGGGTGAATTGGGGTCAAAATGTCCACTCAGGTACATCAGCGTCTCCCAGAGGTGGCTTTTTTCCTGCAGTCAGTCTGAGACAGAGGCTGTACATATAAACACAACACTGTGTCCGGAACAAGCAGACGGCTGACTCCACACAAGTTTGTAAGTTCTTCTTTTTTGCTTACGGAGCTGCTGAGAGACATATACAGCATACTCTGAGACCGGTGAGAGCTGAATTTCACCAAAATCGGGCAGATCAGTTTGGATTTGTGTCAGCATCTCTGGACGCTGTAGTCAGCATGTACAGCTGCCACTGAAAATCAGCACGGAACCTACTTCGACAGAAGCCAGCGCTAATCTTCAGCCCCCTGTGCCCCTCTCATGCTCTGCTTGTGGTTATCTGCTCATCCCCCTCCACCTTTCTTGTCCATCTTCTCCTCCACCCTCTGTGCCTAGCTTTGACTGACAATGATGGAGATGAAAGGACAGTGTGAGTTAAAGGCTCCTCTGCCTCATCTCAATCTCATCAAAGTCAATTTCACTTTGTCACTTGCCTGTGACAGCTTTCACACTGCTTTAATGTCACACTCATTGTGGCTTAGCTTTATGAACACTCAAGTGGAGTAAAATCAAAGCTCTGATCTGCCAGCTAACTATGTTTTTTGCTAAACTCCCACAAAGCTGTTTGACTGGGCATAAAATCCAGTTCCTCCCCCTTAATTATGCTCTCAGGTAGGTATTGTACCCTATCTTGACACACTTTTGATGATTATTTTCTGCCCAAATAGCAGCGTCCCCATCTCCACTTCTTATCAGGACACATGTTGAAAAGTGTCTGATAAAAACCTGCTGAATTAGCTTATATTCAGTCACTGAAGAGAAAAATGCAATGCAATGCAACTGGTGTTGAAGCTGCAGCCAAGAAAAAGTCATGGGAGAATATAAAGCTAATAAAGCTAGGCACACAGCTTGTCTAAAAAGGGTAAAATGGTAAATGTGTAATTAGCATGGAGTATCAGTGGGAGTAACGGCTAGGCTAATCAGGGCTAATCCCGAGACTAATGAGGGCTATCAGCAGTACTACACCGTGCCACTTTCTCACCTGCAGCTAAGGTTTGTTGAGTGAGTGTCCATTGTGGCTAGCTAGCTAGCTGGCAGCAGGACTCCCTGCAGAGAGACTAATGCTACTGAGGACTAAGGGAGAGATGAGCTGTCGAAATGCTACAGAGCCAGCAGCTGGCTTCCTAAGCTTCCTCTAAGCGCCGCCTTTTAGATAATTGAAATAAGAGAAATGAGGATTAATGTGAAGACTTAACTGTACAACTGCCTGCTTATTCCACGATTAGCTGTTGATTAACACACTAATGTAAATCTGTGGAGCAACCTCTTTCTAGCAGTACAACAGTTTCATTAAATAGCCTACAATTATCAGTCAAAAGAAATGATCTGACAAATACATTTACACCTCACTTGTCTCCACCTGAGTTCTGTTGAGTGTTCCGTTCGTGCATGGATTATGGGGACAGGAAAAAGTCAACAGGCGGGAGCGGGAATCATAGGTCCATTTTTCTAAATAATTATGCAGTTTTAATATGAAAAAATGCTATTTTCTAATTTTTTTTTTAATCAAGAATGGGATGGGACTGGATTTTTTTTTTTTAACTCTGTAATGGGATTGGGACGAGACAGGAGTATTTTTGTGGGAGTGGGATGGGACAGGAGTGAAAATCCACTCCCATGTCACCCTCTATGACCAACTATTTGCTCACTCCTTCTCAAAGCCTCAAACACACACATCCAACACCTCCATGACTTCATGCTAGTATAAATGCCAGGTTGCCATCTACTCTCTTGGCCTGGCTCCTGTACATGGCTCCACACCTCTCAAGTTTCACATCTGTGAGTGTGGACAGATCTCTCTCCATGGCACTTCATTAAGCCTTTATTAGCAGGCACTTGGACACCGTTCACGAGACGCACACACACACACACAATCACACGATGGACAGGTGGTCAAATGAACACACACCTCTTTTTATCATTCTTGTTTCTCTAAAACCAAACAAGGGTTACTAGAGGAAGAATAGGTAAAAAACAAAACACTGACACACACTAATCCATATTGGCTATTGGCTATATACAGGAGCCTGTTGGTGGACAGGCTGATTGGCAACGCTTTCACCCACAGGATTTCCTATCAGTGTCATATCCTGTGATGGTGATTCCTGTTAAGGTGTGAACTACAACTAAGGTGGTTGCAAGCATAAATAAAAACAAAACAAAAATTAAGCTGTGGGATAAAGGATAAAACATGACGTCTTACTACCAGGCTCCAAGAAACTGTATTCTGCTCCTCCAAATTAAAAGCTAGAGCACCATTTTCTTCACATTGGAATTTAATTTTGATGTTGTTGTTTGAAAGTACGTCTAATGTGATTTATTACTTGTAATTATGGTGTAATTTGCAGGTGCAGATGGTATTTTATAATGGAAAAGTGAAACAAGCCTGTGCGAGAGAGGGGGGCTGGGAAGACTCGGGCTACATAGACAAATGAGGCAAAGCAGTCACTGGTGTTCACATGTGTCACTCCAAATTCAGAGGATGAGAGCCATTTTAGCATATCTCCATCAGCTCACTATCGATTCTTTAAATTGCAGCCCTGGATCTGAATGGACGAGCAAACAAATGACTGGCGACATCAATAGTTTCATCACCGTAGCTAAGAGTCCAGAGATAGAGGACAGAGGATCAGAGACAGCCAGGCAACAACAAAGATACAAAGTGATTAGATTCATGTCACACATGTCACAGAGCGACCGAACAGAGAAACCAACCCAAAATCTCAGAGGGGAAAATATTGGATCACAGGCTCTGTCATCTCTCACTCTCCACTTATTGCATCTCGTGCTCTTTCTCTCGTCTTTCTCTCTCATGCACACAGAAGGAAAACACAGACATTTCTGTCACCTCCCCCAGGCGGGTGAGTGAATGCTCCCTTGATACTGAGATCTGTGGATCAAAGTCAACAGGGCAGCCATGTGTGTCAGATAATAAACAGGGGTAGCTTTGCTAACATGGGAGCTACAGTGCACGCCAGAGCTGCTGGATGGATAGAAAAACAAAACAGAGACAGAGGAAGGATGAGTGAATGCAAGAGGAATGAAGCATATGCCATGTAATTCTCTGCAATGGAGAAGACTAAAAGAGAAGTGTAGAGGAGACAGACAGAGAGAGAGCACAGTGGCAGCGCCAGCTCCCCACCCCCCGAGTCTTACAGCCTCTTTTGTTGCTAATTAACACAACACAAGGCAAGGACAACCTTTTTAGCAGCACCATGCACCAAACAGCCCACAGAGAGTGAAAAAACAACAGGTAAGGTGATGAGGCGGCAATGTGAGGAGCTAAAAGCATGTGACAATCAAGGTAATGAAAAACCATTCCACCTACATGGCTTTGCTTCATCTGACGGACAAAATATCTAGGGCAGTTGACAACAATTCATTTGTACCATAAGCTTTCGATACAGTGAAACACAACATGTTAAAGTGCCAATTCCTGAAATATGGTTTTATGACTCACTGTATTCGTGGTTAATAAATCATATTTCCAACAGAATACACTTTCTTAGTATAAACGGTTGCCACGCTCTTCATACCCTTAATCATTATTTAGCTTGTCCTTGCTTTTCATACAACAACATGGGTGAGTACATTTTTGTTACATGCCGTGGTGTAGTGGGTGTGTCTTTCTGTGCTCTCCTGTCTCTCTGTGTTTCTGCAGCTAATGCCCTCCCTTGCCTTGCAGCTGCAGTGATTGATTAGTGGCAGCTGTCAGAAATCACCTAATCAGGACCAGTATAAAAGGCATGGAGAAGCTGCAAGTTGGATCAGTTGACCATTCAGCAGCATACTCTGTGTGAGTTTAGTTGGTGTGTATTGCAGTTGTTTCTGCAAGTTTGCTAGCATGGTGCCAGTGTGTGTATTACAGCTGTAGTTCTGTGAGTGTGTTTGTGTGTATTCTCTCCCTTCTCTCCAGGTTCTGCTTTTACACTCATTATCAGGACCTGGAAGCTCTGGGGAGGTGGGCCAGACGGCAGCTTATAGGCTGTGTGTGTTTGTGTGCGGTTAACCGAACCGGAGATTGTTATTCTTTTATGGGCGATCCGGCTCTTCCTTTTGAAGACGTGCTTTCTGTTCTACATTTGATTGATTTATATTATAAATAAAACCTGTATTTTTTTGTTCATACAGCTGGTTTCCTCTCCCTCCTTTTAAAACTGGGATTAATTTGTTACTCTCCTCATCCACTTGCCTTTTCAGGAATGTAACCATTTTATTCAAACTTAATAAAATTTTCTTCCTCCAAAACCATTTTGTTAGAATCACAGTGGAATCCTTGCTATTTTTCAACTCTTCAGTTTATGACATTACTGTTTTCCAAATATGTATTTTTACATACAAGATACAATTCAGAGTGGGATATCTTGCAGATCGTTTTTCGACCTAATTCATAAATGTACTCAACCAAACATTCATCTAATCTTCATCTTCCTCAACATCGTACTAGCAGAGTTCAACTTTCAATATTCTATGGTGGTCTAAACTTAAGGAAGGAATTTTTTTTCATTTGGTGAAATAAAAATATTTCTGAAAAGTCCTACAGAACATGATTCATTTTGCTTTTATTCTACATCATCATTTTTTATCTTTGACATTGTGACAAAAAAAGATCAAAAGTGAAACTCTATAGAATTGCAGAGAGAAGGGTGTAGTAGATAAATAGATCAGATGACATATGGGTGATGGAAAAGTAAGGTATGGATGGGGTAATGGCTGGTGAGAAGGGGACGTGGGTCCAACTGTCAGTGAGCAGAAGGGGAGGAGACAGCACAGCTTGGCCACTGGCTCACAGACAAAACCAGTCAGCTTGTCATCCATTCATACTTGTGACATGTAGACATATTAACGCATGATGCACACACACTGTACACACATGCCACTGATCACGGCAAGCCATGAGCCACCTCCATCCATCCATATGTCGGTCAGTGAGCCAGTAGGGCAGAATCAGTGTTTTCTGCCAGGCACAGAGGATAGCCAAGCTGGTGTGTATGCATACATGTGTGTATCTTTGTGTATGTGCTTACACATGCATGTAAATGGTAAGGCGTTAAGTTGCTGTAGAGTGCTGTATGTCAGTCTTTGTAACCAGGAGGGAAGGACATCAGTTTCAAGGGCAAACACACACACAGTCTACTCATCACACCCTGGTAGAAAGACATTGGTCACAAATAGCCAAGTCTGTTCTAAGGTGTGTGTTCTTATGGTCTTCCTCTACTTGGTGTGCAGGACATGGCCAAAACTTTCAAAATTTTATTAACATGTGCTCCTGGGAGAACCTACCTAAATTGATTTAGAAATTGACAGAGGCAGGCTAGGGGCAATGGATTTAACAGTATTTGGTGAGGGCACGTGTGCCTTAGGTAGTTGTGTTATCTCCCACTACCAAGCTAGTCCCACTGAGAGCAAAACAAAATAAAATCATATTTATCTCTTTATCGCTTTTCCCTCCACCCTGTTGACCTCACAAATACACAAACGTATGTGTGCACACGCAAACACACATGGATACACACTCAGCGCAGCAGGTTTTTCTGATAATCACTGTATCAGTCATCCTTTGTGAAGAGGAGGTAAATTCCCTACACAGGGGAGTTTGATCAATGCCAGAGACATGTAAATCGATCGGGACATAGTCTCTGATAGCTTGCTAGTCCTTATCCTTTATCCATCTCCCACCCTTTCAAATCTTACTCATTACCCCTTCCCACCCAAGACCAATTCTGACACTTCTCCTCTTCCTCCTTCATTTATTCTCTGTTTCTCTCATACTATCTCTCTAATCATGTCTGTGATGTGTGCCTGTGCTGCTGACAGATCCATCAGGCTGCCACTTAGACCAGTGGCAGGCCACATCATTTCATACTAACAGACATGTCCCTGGATAACCTTGGTCGTAATAGAGTCTAATGGCAGAGGTCCTCCACACCCTGAGGTCAAAGTGTATTATCATGAACCTCTTCAGTCCTACTGCATGGGCTGATGGGTGGGAGGGAGTGGGACGGGCTGGGGAGAGGGTAAAAGGTGTGTGTTTGTGTGTATAAGAGAATGTGAATGGCCGTGCATGTGTTTGTGCAAAAACCATCTGCAGGATGAGTGATTTATCAGTGACGGGCAGGCAGTGGATCCCTTTGGCAGCCATGTTTTTTTGTCAGTCGTCTGAAGTGTCTTTTTGTCAACTCGTCCATTCCGTCACTCACTCCCTAAGCGAGGGATATTTCATACAAGAGGATTGGTAAGGTGACCTTGGATTGTGTGGAGATGTGAAATGTGGATTAATGAACTGGTTTTCACAGACTAGAGAGTCAATGCAGAACAGAATGTAATAATTAGATCTGAGGGTCATCTATAGCATAAAAATATAAAAGTTTAAATCTAATAACCTAAAGTTGCCTATATTTGCATGTGAGGTAGATGGAATATTTTCTAAGGTGCAGCACAGGAACATAAAATTGGATCCTCTAAGGATGCTGGAAAAATTTGTATTAAATGCCATCTGCTGTCTTATCTTGCAAAAAGTCTCTCTTCCCTTTCTGCTGCCAACCTAAAATATCTATGATGTGATTAAAATGTGTTTCTATTTGACTGTCTTACTGTATAAGACTGGAGCATTCCTTTAAAAAAACCCTAAACAAAGGTAAAGAATGAAAGAAAATGTGCATTGTGAAAAACTTTATTAAGCATTAATTTATGAAAACATTGACATAATTTTGGCATGTAAAGTGGTCACAAAGTACAGTAAAGTTACAAGATTATTTATATGAATTAAAATAATGTACCAGTGGATGTTAAAATTGATTGATCAGAATAGAAGAAAGGTGACCTGACTGTAAAATACAGCACAAGCAAAGCTACGTAAACTACAACACTGGTACTGGTTTTGGTAAATGTAAAGTTATGTGAAAACAACTTAAAGAAAGTGAGTAATGAAGACAATTCAGTGCAATAATTAAGGTGGGCAGTAGTGATGAGCTAACAGTGATTCACTCACTCAACTAATTATCTCCACATATGAATGCACGGCCTATTCATTGACACATGAGCCTGGTCAATAGTTAGCCAGGCAGAGGTGTCAATACTGGACAGACAAAAGGTCAGTAGGTAAGACTGGTCAAATGAAATAACCCAAATTAGCTCGAAATAATAATTAGCTCTAATAATGTAATCAGGAAGTTACTTTAGCTTCCGCACTTGTTAATTAGGTCTTACACTGAGTGTGACTCAGGGGCGGATCTAGAGAAATATTCATGGGATGGCGAGAGGGTGGCATGGAGACTTTAAGGGGTGGCAGAAATATATATATGCCAATTTAATCACAAACAATAACATATATTAATATTTTCTTGGAAAAGCCCCCAAATGAAGATATTAGAACTCAAAAATATTACGTTATTGTGGCACATGAGTAAAGCACTGGATAAAAATATCTAAAAGGTGGCATTAGAAATCAATAAATAATTTTATTTCCAAATCTTCTAAAGTGGCAAATTAATGCCAGATTCACAAATTAATGTAGCCTGCACACAATATTCAAGCCTTGTGGAAGTTAGTTAACAGCATAATCAAGAGATTAAGTGATGTGTTGAATACAGAGGCGTTACATGGATGTAACTCATATTCTATGAGGACATGCATAGCCCTCTAACATTTACACACCATTTACAAAGTAGAACTGTCTTTGTTCCAGGCAGAATATAAGTAGTAGTAGTATTAGAATTCACCTAACTAGTGGTAGTAAAGTAGCACTCTACTTAATCATTACTACCATTATACAATACATTCTCAATACTAAGTACATCTTAATGTGATTTAAATTCTTCTTCACAGTAACAGAATAGCAAAAACATATATGCAATGTCACTGTTATATCCTTTAAGTACTCCTTCATATTACAGTAAAAACATATTGTGAGGTACATTTTGCACCTGTTTACTTAAACATTTGTAAATTCCACCTTACTGTGAAATCAGTGCATGAAATGCGTGTGAACCATGCAAGCAGTTTGTCAATGACAGATATCTTTTGGGCATCATTATCAGGTGTGTGCTTGGCTCATAAGCATTAAATGCCTTCAGTTTAGGACTCAGTATAATAGTCTATGTGTGTAAGTGGGCTAGTAAGTATCACTGTTGGCAGTGCTCTTTGTGGCATGCTTGTCCACAAGCTGTGATTCACCCCACAACCCTGCCTGTCTGATGTGAGACTATTAAAGACCAAAACCTGCAGCGAGAGAACAGACAGAACCTTAAAGGGAGTTGTGTGTGTGTGTGTTTCTTTGTTGACTACGAGCAACTAGACAATGGTCATGGAGCTGTCAATCATGACTTGCACCCAGCTTTACATGCACACATGAGCACCCACACGCCCACACACACACACACACACACACACACGTATACACATATATGTAGTGGCAGTTACATTGATGGCATGGTATATGAGTAGACATATCACAGCATTGTTGTTGCCAGTGAGATGACAGTTGTCACAAACATACTTCACTGTCCATCAGTTATAGTACTGCAAAGCTCTGCTACAGTGCCACATACAGCATTGTACACACACACACACTAAATTATAGAACCAAGACTGAACAGTAATCAGACAAACACACATACTGATAGGCATCATGTTGAAATGCAGGGCATTGGAAGTTTGTGTTTTTAAATGGAAGCAGCATGATTTAAAAAGACAGATTTGGAAGTAAAAATGGAGCACATTTTTCCTCTCAAGGGAACATGATGTAACTATTCAATTATCCGTCCCTACTCAAACAAGATGGATAAAAGATGATCACAATACCCAGTGGCTGAGAAGAAGCACACACAAAATACACTTCTGTGGGTCCACAGGTAACATAAAGAGGTAAGAAATCCCAGTGCAAAACAAAGAAATAAACAAAGGCATGAAAATGAAAACTTAACTTTTATGGGGAACTTTGCTGATCTCACCATGAAAGCATCACTCCACTTAAGGGTTAGAAGAATTGGATAAAATGTGCCCTTCGCATACAAAGGAAAAACAAAAAACAA
Source organism: Siniperca chuatsi (assembly GCF_020085105.1). Classification (NCBI taxonomy): domain Eukaryota; kingdom Metazoa; phylum Chordata; class Actinopteri; order Centrarchiformes; family Sinipercidae; genus Siniperca; species Siniperca chuatsi. The sequence goes on along the minus strand of NC_058045.1, from coordinate 18,025,358 downwards.
AACAAAAACAAAAGCAACAACAAATAAAAAACAAAGAAAGCTTTCTCATCTATCTGACAACACAGCAGCTTCGCCTTTGAAGAGGAGAAACAAATGCCATCGGTTTAGACGTCTGTCTGTCTCCTGTCGAGCTCAATGGGGGATCCCACTACATCTTGTGTTCTGCTATCCTCCATTTCATTATTTTGTCTGCACTCCATCTCTGTTTTATCTCGATAAGACATATGAGAGGTAAAATCAGTCAAACAACACTGCGTGTGTTTGATGAGCTTTGTCTCCACAGTGAGCAGCAGCACTAACGGTTTTACACGTCTCTCCAGGATGTGTTAGATACAGAACTACCAGGCAGAACTGTGTAAAACTTAATGATTGGTGTCAATCAATGGCATTTAGCATGGAACATAATGTGACACAGGTAGGGCTAAAAGCTGACATTTCTTCACAATCCCCACATATCTTGTGCCCTGTAGGTAAAATCTACCCCCCTCATAAACACTCTCAAAGACTTGGGGCGGGGGGGATATACACTGATTTGGAAGTGGTGATTGGAAACCAAATTAGGATGTAGAATGCTGAGTGATCTTCATATTGACTGATAACAGATAAAGGGCTTTGTAAGGCTTTGAAAAGACTGACTTTCTCATGATTTTGTTCTGTAATATAGCTATAATCTACATATTTTGATTAAGCCAAACAAAAGACTGCAACTATACTTCTTGAATTTTGTATTGCAAAAATTTTAATTCACACAACAAATGCAAACATAAATCAACAGGCAGAAATGAGTGAAAGAAGCAGCAAACAGCAGAGAAACATAGTTGGTAGTTCTACAGTCTTTCTGTGTCAGCCTGTTAAGATCAAACTGTGTGCTAAGCCCTGGCTTCTGGCTCAGCACCATATAAAGCTGATGGATCAACGTACAGGGGCACAACATATGAAACCCATTTATTATAAGGGGTGTCTGCTTCGTCTCTGCAGCCACGCAGACACGAGCACAAAAAGACACGCACAAACACATATGCACACAACATAAAGTTAAAGAGGACTTGTGTGTGTTGCAGGCATTTCTATATCCAACCCACTAGCGGCACAACAGAGATGGGAGAGAATGGCCAATCTATAATCATTAGGAGGGAGGAGTAGAGATGGCGGAGAAAGAAAGCTACAGTGCTGTCAGCGAGGTGTCGGGATAACAAGGTTAGACTTTGTGTGATTCATCTGTGGCCATGGCATTCTGCTCCTCACCCGCCCACCACAATCTCTGTCGGTTGGTGTACTCAACCTTTATTCCTTGCTTTGCTCTGCCTCTTTAGTCCTAAATTACTATTTTAGATACTGTGCATTTAAAACTTGGGATACTATTGTGTCATACAGTCATCCTGAATTAAATTTTCCGTCATTTCGTCGTTATTTAGACTACAGATACAGATGCACAGACTGTACAGATTACACAAATTATATGGTCACATTGCTTTTGCTCCATAGAAGAAGCAACATTTCCTCATTCATGGACCGTAAATCAAATATTCAAACCATACGGATTTTGTTTTGATCCTTATCCTTGTCTTTATATTTCATGCCATCTTGTAATGCAGCTGTCTACCCTGGCTGTGGCATTGCCCTGTTGTTCTCAGCTTCAATTATTTGCATCAGGGTGCAATTATACTGTAGGCATCTCTCTCTCTCTCTCTCTCTCTCTCTCTCTCTCTCTCTCTCTCTCTCTCTCTCTCTCACACATTTCTCATCTGCAATGTTATGACTGACATCAAGGACAGAGTCAACAAACCAAAAGTAACCTCACAGCGCTAAAAAAAACCCATCAAAAACAGCACAGCTATGTAGAGATATCTTCTTCACAAGACATCCATCCAAAGTGTTCTAACTTCATGTTCACCATCCTTTCTAACTCTCCACACACACACTCTTCCCTCCTCTCTATCTCCCTTCATCCTGCACCCTCCTCTCCCTCTCTTCCTTTCTCTCTCTGGGCTTGGGGACTGTAGAGTGACTTTGAAGTTGTGCTGCTTCAGGAGGAGAGAGAGTCACTCTGGCTAATTAGTTGTCCTTATCCCAACAGCAGCAGCCGCCACCAGCTCACTGGCTCAGAGGGAGAAACAGAGCAGGCATCAACAGCAACTACCAACTGCTGCATGCTAAATATACCCTTCTCCCTCTGCTAGTTGTTAGTGCTAGCGGCTAGCAACAATTTAACTCACCCCAAGACTAAACTGCGGATTAGAGAAGTTGCTCCACTCAGCATAATGATAGGTAATATGGTATGAAATATGGTACAGTGAATCCTCTGCTCTCAGGGAAAGCTTGTCAGACCATAGCTGACTGCAGTGGCAAGATTCTACTTAGTGTCAATTTTTTCCACCATGTCATCGTCATCAATATGACCATTAGTTTTACAGTAGGTGCTTGGAAGCATTGCAATAACAGACTTGTGTTCAAATTAGCAATACATGCTTTATCACTAGGACTGGGTATTAAACCTCATCACCTTTTTTTGGATAAGATTTAACATTTAGAGAAAAAAAAGGGCACTGTAGAAAAACATAGTTGTTAACAAAATTATTGTTATGGTATTGGTACCAAAATGCTGGTATCATACTAGTTTCCCACAATTTCTCTGGCTTGTGACCCAGTTTTATTTTCCAGAATTCTCATGACACCAGTAATTACAGAATTGTCACACTGCTGTGTGAATTTGAATTATGTTTATTTTTGTATTCTATTTTCAAGAGTGTGCAAGCAGCTCCATCCTTATATAACATCCCAGTATCACAATAGACACAGATATGTTAGGAAGAGATGTTCTATGGCTCACCCTACACTTTGACCTCCTCTTGGTGGAAGTGTGCGAAAAGAAAATTTTTCTTACTGATATCTACAAATCATTAATCATTATTTAAATGTCACTGTTCATTGTGATGATATGTATGGCAACAATTTGGCCATACCATATGTGTGAATGTCACATTAATAGTTCAAGAACAAAACACACACTCACTCCTGACTACCTACTAAGGTGTCTGTGTTATCTTGTCTCAGCAAGGTTTCTCACAGCATGTCCATCTCTCTCTCCTGAGTCTTGCTCTCGTTTGCCCTTCCTCCCTCTCTCTCTCTTTCTCTCTCTCAACCACATGGCCGCCAGAGAGAGAGAGAGAGAGAGAGAGAGAGAGGGCTGGCTGAGTTTCAGAAACATTAACTACTCCCTCGAGATACACACACAGACACGCTGACACATACAGTGTTGGTTCTCGGCTTCTCTTTGTATCAGATCGCCACACTCCATTCTGTTTGGCCTCAGTGCCAATGACTGCTGACATACTGTCATATGTGCACATACTGTGGATTCTCTTTCTGTCTGTTTCTCTCTCATCATTTGAAACATGACAGGCAGCCACTTCCCACTGACGGAGTCTCTTATTACTATTCAACTAACTCCATTGTTAGGTTTTCTGCTTAGAAGTGAACAAAAATAAATAAATAAATAAACATTGGGCTACATTTGCCCTTTGAAGTAGTCAAGCTTCATTCCCTGGTAACAAACAAAGACGAAGTTCACAGACGAATTCATTATCCAAGACAATTCAATGTTTTTCTGGTCCGTAGTGTCATAGCCTGTGGGGCTGTGGACTAAAGGGTTCAACATTAGTTATACAAAGTTCAACACACAGTGAGTGGAGGAAAGCCCTCTCTGCCAGATATTCTGAGACAATTAATTACACCCGTCTCCTCATCGCCACAGACCCCTGACTCCCAAGGCCAGTCAGGGGAAGGACAGATGTAGAGGGATGACGTACGTCACGGAGAATGTGTTTGTGCACATACATATGAATATGTGTGTGTGTCTGTATGACACATGTACACACATTCTTATGAACTCTTGTGTGCGCGTGTGTGTCCTGTATGTGTGTATCAGGGTGTGTACGCATGCATATACGTGTGTTGTCAGCGGTGTTGCGCGCAATTCACGCACGCACACACACACACACACACACACACACACACACACACACACACACACACACACACACACACACACACACACACACACACACACACACACACAGACACCTGTCCAGGAGAGTCAGATTCTCCCCTAATGGCACCATGGGGACCCAAACATTAGCATATTAAAAGGTGACATTTCACAGTCTGAGCCTTGCAGTAGAGTGCAGCCTGATCACTCTGACAGTCTGACAGCCACACAGGCAGGCCGAAGAACAGACCTGTAAGACTGGAGTGCAGAGGGAAAGTGGCTGGATTTGAGTCAGAAAACACCTGTCTAGCCATAATGCGAACCTCAGAATAGGAGAGTGGATTTGTAATCTGAGACCAATGATATGTCAAGCGTGTCCTGCAAGGGAACTTTACAAATGACCTCACCAACAGTGTGGTCTAATAGGTCATGCCTCATAATTTACAGCTTTATATCAGATGCCAAAGAACAAATCAATACACTCATATGTACTGTAAACACACAGAAATGCTGACACAAAACAATAATGCATGTTTACAGTTTAGATTAGATTAGATTAGATTTTCAAACCCTGTGAAATACTGAATTTTACCTGTTTACTACACAAATATGATCACATATTTTATTTCCATCACAATGTATACACAGACTAGCTAAAACAAGCACAGACAGACAGACAGACAGACAGACAGATAGACACACACACACACACACACACACAATGACAATGAAGAGGAACAATGGGAGAGAAGAATGAAACAGAAGATAAACGCAGGGAAACAAAACTGATAGTAGCAGCAGAGTAAGATGGAAATGACAATGTATGTAGAAAAAGACAGCGGAAAAAGAAGCTAATAAGAGACATGAGAAATGAAAGAGAGATATGTGATCCAAAATTGAAGGCACCTGATTCACTAAATGAAAAGAAACCTAACGGCTGCATTCAGTTTGAAAGACTTATTTACTTATTATGTGAAATAATGGTGGTTATGAACTCCAAAACTTACAAGACACACATTAAAAGTGTATCTTTCAGAGGAACTCAGTTGCCCCTGGCTTCCCCACTATTTAGTCCCTACTGGCACATACATGAACACACACACACACACACACACACACACACACACACACACACACACACACACACACACACACACACACACACACACACACACACACACACACACACACACAGCAGTTGAGAGAAGTGTGACAATGGCTGAGTTCAGTAATTGGCTCTGAACTGCAGCTTCAGCAAAAGCCTTGGTCCTGTCGGAAACTTGTCAGTGTTTGGCATCTGTTACTATCATTTTCCTCTGCAGGACAGCACAATGTGAAACACCTGGGTTGAGACATTATCCTGCTACCTTCTCGTCTGCTGTCACATGTTACAACGGTTCCAGCAACTACTTCTGCTACAACTAATAATACTTCTGTCAGTGCTGAGGCAACAGAAATGACCTGTCTTTCTCTCATGAAAATATTAGACTGCAAGTTGAGCCGAATAAGAGAAAGAAAGAACGCGACTACCGGAGCAAGACGGCAATGAGTGAGAAAAATTCGGGGAGACACTGACACAGCGAGAAGCTGATTAATGCCGACTGTTTATCAAACAGCAATATTCGAGCACAAAGCGCTTTTCATCTAAAGTCTAATGATGCTGCTGCGGAAGTGATGCAAAACAGGGATTTTCCATTTGCAGATAACCTGTACTGTGAGCAAACCCACCTGCTTTCCAGCTCATGAGCAAACAATTACAGTAGGTGCTCCTCTCTGCATGTGTCCTGTGAAAGATAATTTTCAAGTTGTAGCATCTTGTTGTCCTCCATCTTCCTGCTCTGTTCAGTTTCTTTACAACTATTCCATCAACACAAGGGCCAATTTTGCAACATGCAAATTTTGAGCGAGCACTGAATAGAACTGCCTAGCAGGAGCCCCAGGAAGTAATAAGAAAAAAAAATGCCTACTGTATCCTTCAAAAAGACGTTGTGTGGATAACAGCAAAATTATAAATAGGAGTGTTTCACCCAGAAGATTTTGAAGAGTTTTGGAGTGAGGATATAGTAATTGTAGTTGCAGAAACCTGCTTTATTGTTGTGCTACACCAAGATTTCTTGGAGGCTCTGACTCCTGGCCGGGGAGCCAAACAGCTGAGTCCTTCAGTTGAACATTTGAAAAGGATGAAAATCAGCTGCTTCAAAGACCCACTGTCACTGACTCACTAACTGATTCCACTCTTCATAAGGCTTATTATGACATAAATCACTCATATTCAAACATTTCTGCAAGATCAGCCATTGATTTCTGTAAAAAAAAAATGTAAATCAACTCAAGCAGCCCAGTCCTTCTAATTTGGATGTTTGAAATGCTAGCTGGTAGTCAGCCCAGATTTTTTGTGTCAAAGAGGTCACTCTTTCAGGGACATCACTACTCAGTCACAATCTCAGTGTTGCTTAGTCGACCTTGCTGCTGCATATTTTGTAGAAAGAGAGAGGAATGATGTTCAGAAATGATCCCCAGCCAGACTTGAACAGGGACAATGTGGTTGTTGAAATCTACAAAATAAAGGCCCTTTGAAAATTACTTTTTTGACTAGTACTTGCCTTCTTCACACACATATACATGGAAAGATTTAAGTAAACAAAAAACAGAAATTATCTTCAGAAGAAGAGACAAAACGGTTAGCAGAGTAAAAACTAACTACTTCAACAACCTCAATTGTAAATCTGAAAGCCACTGACAGGACTGAAAGCTGTAAACGTACCTTCATTAGTACTGACTCACTGAGTTTCTCGCGATTGACGATCTTTATGGCAACTTTCTGGCATGTTACACAGTGGACTCCGAGCTTGACCAAACCTGCAAAAACAAACACACACTTTATTAGGTCAAATAAGTCAAACGCTTCTTAGATGTCTGCACTTAGGACTAATAGCAAGACTATTTGTGTTCAGACAACACCAAGAAAGCAACTGATGCATAATAATGCACTGTAGTGAATGTACAGTGTATAACACATTATGCAAGAACATTTATAATGGACTGTCAAATTAAAGTGATGTGTGAAGAAAATTAAGTTGTTTTTTTTTGGCTAACCACTAATGTGCATTGACCAGACTGATGTAAAATGGCTCGTGACCTCATGTACAGAACACTGATAATGACTTTTGAAGTGTCCCTTAAATAAACTGCCCTCTGGGGTTTATTTGAGTCATAAAGGCAGTAAGTGAGTGGGCCATTTGTGTTATTGATTCCTATAATGTACTAAACTGCTGTGATGCAGTCATGTTGAGTTAGCTCAAACAGACAATAAAAAGGCAGCAGTAACAAACAGAGGCATTACAAAGCCAAAGGTCAGTTGTTGAATGGGACTCATTATTGACCAGGGTGCAAAAATAACAAGAACGAAGCAACAATGCACCAAACTGTAGGAGAGTAAATTAGATTGCATTGCAACAACTCAGCAGAAAATGCTTTACTTCACAACACAAACACATCGATGCATGGGGGAGAGATTTGAGTGTTTGATACGCCACACCAGTCAGTTCTATTGGGATTCAAACACAAACTTTCGGCATTGGCATTAAGTGTCAAAATCAAAACTCACACATTATAAATCCTGTGATTCGCTGCAGAACCACAAAACACATCTCCCCTGCTTTGCATCAGTAAATGTCCCCAAGTATCCTTAGTTACATGATCAGGCACAAACAATGTAGAAAACAAGCAGGGATACCCCTATGAGTGTACAGTTACAGTGGAACAAAGTGGTGTGTTTGTGTGTATTTGATACAGGGGAGCCATGACGAAAGAACAAATCCATTTTCTGCCAGGAACCACAGAGCTGCACACACATTGGATGTTTGCATCAGATAGATTACTTACAAACTGAAACAAACACACCCATACACAAACAAATGTCGGCTCTCTATTATTGATTTCCCCAATGACCCCATGGTGCTGCAGGGATTTGGTGATGACAGAAGATGATTTTTAACTTTGTAAACTACAGAATTTGAGCTCTCTAATGGCTGGTACACAGAAGCACCGAAGTGGAATAATGTAAAGGCTTTGATTTCTTGTCACTCTCATGCTGGCAGAGATAAAGATGGTGGAATTAAGTTAATACATGTTACTATAATGTGCCTAAGACAGAAATGGTTATGGTTACTATAAGAAGCACGAAGTAATGTCCTGCATCAAACGGGCTGGCTGACATGAACCAGACTTAGGTGGGATTCTGGCTTGCTCTCCCACTGTCTCTCACACAGTTTGATTTCTATATAAACCAACAGAAGAGGACAGTCAATGGGTTTTGAGGAGGCGGTGAAACATAGGAAAGCAGAAACAAGTCTTCTGACACCACAGAAACATCAAAGAGACGAGAAAGAGATGGAGGAGGGTAAACAGCAGTGGGAGATAGAGAAGGAGAAAAAGAGAAGAAGTAAATAGAAAAGAGCATGTGAAAGATGAAGGGGGAAAGTGAAAAAGATCGAGAATCAGGGATAGCACATTATTCAAATGACAGGCCACAGATAATTAAGCAATAATGGAGAGCACTGTGTGGGAGTGAGGCTCTGGCTTGGGACTTGAGGGTCCGCGGGGGCCGAGAGTGGAAACACATGGAAGAGAGGAGGCGTGAGAAAGACAGAATGATGGAGAGCAAGGAAGAGAGAGATCAGAACGAAGCAAATGCTAAAAAGAGGAAGATAAAAGATGTAGAAAGACTTAGAAAAGGAGATGAAGGAGGGGGAACAACAGACAAACCCATTAGCCCGGTGATGGTAATCATATGTTAATGGCTGCTATAGAGAAGCTCATAAGTCATGATAAACACATTAAAGTGAGAATATCAGCCTGCAAACACATGAAAAGTTAACTGGATTATTTGCCTCACTATCCATCTTCCTCCAATGCCTGTGCTTTCATGAGCAGAGGGCGCATTAGCAACAGAGAATGTGCACAGGAAGACAGGACATTATGATTTTACAACCACTTTGTGTACGCACTGAAATGAACTCTTACAAGGAAGTTCAGTACATAATACAAAGGAACATAAGACATAAGCCTCTTTTATACCACATACATAAAAATCATGACTTAAAACAACAACACTAATGGTCATGGCAAAACACATTCAATTTACAAGCTTAAATCACAAAATGTGCCAGCGGCAGATAAAAGTTGGCCCAATACGCCCACATTAATGTGTATTTGGGCAAATGATCTTCTTTTTTGTGTCGTGTTTAGTCACTGGTGGTGAAACAAGCCAATGTTGTGTCCAGAAGATTATGACTCCCTAAAACACATTGACGCTATATTCCTCACCAACCCACCTGAGGAATATTAGGCCAGAAGAAAGGTTCCCCTGAGTGTCAATAGGTGTCAACCCAGTGCAACTCCTAAGTAATAAACCTGTTGTCAATTTACACAAAATACTCATAATTATCATACTGTAAACTGAGTACACACTCAAACCCACAAAATATGCTTTTTGAGCAATAAACCGTAACAAAATTAAGTGACTATAGCAGCTCTGTGAGGCTGTAGTTTTAGCCTCATAGGTGCTTTGAGCTTAATGCTAATGTGAGAATGCTAACATACTCACAATGGCAATGTTAACATGCTGAAGTTACGCAGGTATAATGTTTACAATGTTCACCATCTTAGTTTAGTGTGTAAACATGTTAACATTTGCAAATTAGCACTAAACACAAAGTACAGCTGAATCTGATGGGAATGTTGTTAGCTTTGCAAGTATTTAGTCATAATCCAAAGTATTGGACAAACTGAAATTTTGACCAGATGATGGCACAAGATAAAAAGTCAAGAGATCACCAAAGTTATTAAAGTTATGTAAATTATGTAAAAATACTCTGCTATAATTATATTTTGTTTAAAATGGTTATCCCACATAAAAAGTACCAAAAAAAGGGGGTCTGGAAGCACAGCTACTCTTTCTCCCTCATTAAGAAATTATGGCTCTCTGAATGCGCCCACCACCGCTGCTGGATAGGTTGACCAGTGTTAGGTTGACCGGTGCCAGTGAGAGCATGGATGTGGGTGAGAAAGAGACAGACATCCATGGTGAGAGAGCGGTCCGTGTCGACATGGCTGGATTTAGAGGAAACAACAGAGATTCAGCCATACATGTTTGAGCCTCAGTCAGACCCAGATGAGGAGTCTATTGTGCACCAAAGTCAGCGACTTACAGACGTATCAGAATGGTAAGTGTAGTTAGCATATTTTATTTATGTTGTTTGTTAGCTTGTTAGCTTATAACTGGCAGTGGTTGTGAAACATACAATAATCTGCTACGATGTTACAGTGTGTTCACATTGTAATTAAGTAGATAATGGAAGGAAGCTCCGGGGTCCAGTTTACATCCAAAAACTTCACACTCTACCATGTTTGCTGTCAAAACTTTCACTATGCTAACTTAGTGCAAACTCTGGCTTTCTGTACTGACAAGTCCGCTCTGTGCTGGAGATTTCAGGTTTCTTTGCCGGTAGCATTGCGATTGGTTTTCGAATTTGTGGCGTCCCAAATCTAGCTTGTCTGGAGTACGTTTGAATCTCAGATTTGAGGAAAGTGTACAGACCCCCTCAGTAGAGGAAAATGAAAACACCTCTCTAGTGACAAACTTTGCATAGATACAAGTCAGTAAAGTCAAGGTCTGACATTTTAGGGGACATAAACATAAGAAAAACACATTTTTGTCTGGAGGGGTACTTTAAAACTAATCGAAGTGGACATGAATGTCTGTTCCAAACGTCATAGCAATCCAACCAGTAGTTTTCAAGATATTTCACTAAAGGTCAATGATGTCAACCTGATGGTGGTGCTAAAGGTGGAACACCAAAGTCTAGCAATCGATCCAATTGTTGAGATATTTCAGTCTGGACCGACAGACATTGAATAGCATGTTTCAGCCTTAACACCATTATAGCATTTTAATCATTTTTAAACCACCACCAGCACCTCTAAAATAAACTCCCCAACTGATATCCTAATAGTTTATACTTCTCAGTGATTCCTCCCTGCTAATGTCCAACCCCAACACCCTCTGCCAACAGAAGATGCATGCAATTAAGGACATACAATTTTCTCACAATAATTGCATTGTGACTTAACTTGTCTCAACTATGTTGTAATATCTGATTAACCTCTGCCTCTCCATGACCCTCCTTTCCCTTCTCTATAATGTCCTGTAATGAGGGTGATTGACTGATACTCCCTGTGCCCCTTTCACCTGTCTGTGACGATACCCCAGAGGAAACCCTCTCAGCTCTGGGTGAACACGTTGAGCTGAACCTGGAGTGGCGAGACTGGTACAGGAGATGCCCTGGAAGACACCAGGGTTTCGTCTGGATCTGACTGGGCTGAGCAGGTAGACTGTCTTTGAACATAGCTTCAAAAGTAAGCCTTTGACTGAAAGCACAAAGGATCTGAGCCTCACAGGGGGGAGGGGATACAGAGAAGATTCCCACTGTACTTGTCAATGTCTGTGCAAGTGTGAGCATATGGATTACATTTCATTTGGATTTGATCTCTTGGATTTGATCTCACTTGGCTGTTACTATAAATAAAACTATAAAAACAACTATTTCAAATGTGTGTTTACAGACATGAATGCAAGTGTATACCTATGTGTACAGCTGGCATTTTGCTGGTAAGTGTAAAGCTGATGTGTAGGAGTGTTTGTATTCTCTCACTGGGGAGAAGGACAGCACTGTGTTGAAATTAAGTGTCACATAGATCTAATTTATTAACTGGACAAGGAAGACACATGCAGAGTGGTATTGTCACATACTGTACACTTATATACCTTTCATTAACACACATATGGACAAAAGCAGCCTGGGCAGCTGACCTGAGTTTGCAACGCCACTGAATCAGCAAGTACATCGATCTCTCTTCTCCTTCCCCCTCCTCCCAAATCAATAGCATCAAAAGCTCTTGCCTTCACATCAGTGTCAGAATAATGACACCGGCCAGGGACTTACGGGCTGGAGAGGCCACCATCAACTGACCCTAGCCTCCATCTCTGCTCTGTACTCTTTACTTTCCATGCCGTTCTGTGATTAATGATCTAATGCGGAGGGACTGCTGGAGGAAGACACAGAATGAGAACTTTGGTCCATGGCTCAGTAAGCATCAGACCTGAGTAGCGTTTTGCTGCACAGTGCTGGAAGCTGCTGCGTTGCTTCGAAGTCATGGTTTCAATCATTTCCCTGTTTGCTTTGACAAATAGGGGATGAATAATAAAGTTTTTGAAGAAGCACTGAGCTGATGGCGTCCGCAGAGCAGGACATTTAGGACAAGAGGGCTGGAGAACTGAGGATCAGAAATAAAAAGAGTCAATCTAAGAATAAGAAGAAAGAAACTTAGAAACAAAGGAAGAAAGAAGGAAAGAAAAAACACTGGGAACCATCATTAATGAAAAACAGTTCATTAAAAACAATGTCTGCACACAGTTGTAAAAGTGTTACTAAATCAACTTTTTTTTTTCAAAAACTTAAGAACATTCTGGCTGTTCACCTCCTTCTTTGCAGCACTGAGCTATGTGCCAGCACTGATTTGGTAATGAGCTTTTTGTCTCACTTCAGTGTCTCTTCATAAGTGATTGTGTTTTCTGATATCACAGCTGAACTTCCTGACATCTGTCCTGAAAACATCTCTAAAGGGTGTCAGGTTATATTAATTATGGGAGCCAGTTTTTGAACTTTTTGAACAAAGCTTCCAAAGATTTAAATGACAAGTACTTTTGGGCCGTGGGATTAAAAGAATATTTTTCACCCAACTGACACATTTACATATGGCATTTACTCCATGGGAATTGGTAAAAGCCACACTCTATCCCCAACTCACATATAAGTTAAGTAACAAAAAGAGTGGTGGTTAGTTGGTCACTAAAGTCCTACTTGTCATTTATACTATAAAATGTTTTGCCATAACTAAGTTGAAAGAAATATCTGGAACCCCTTGGGGTACCAAAAGATTTTGCAGCGGTGCAGTTTCTCTGAATGAGCTTTAGTAGACTATAAAGTGAGAGCTGTGTATAGCACTTTCTTTAAATCCTTTGACTTGTTATGGGAGTTCCCAGTGGGCCCTCGTTGGCATATTTATGTTTGCCTTCCCTTAAAGCTGTTTACCCTGGCAGAGCAGCCAGGAAACCCCCACTCCCAGTGAGAGAAACCTTGTCTCCTCTGTGTTAACTTGAGAGAGCTCTTCCTGTTCCACCTTCCATAGCATGCCAGTGGTCGATTTATCAATGGGCAGTGCTGGGACATCCAGGGAGGAGCCGGCAGGAGAAGAGAAGGACCCTGACTGTGAGACTGATTACCAGTACCATCGATCTGAGACACTGAGAGGGAATGAAGGAGAGCCAAAGAGAGAGGACAGGAACACCCTGCTTGAGTCTAGGAGAGGCTCTTTACCATCTCCACCTGATAACCACACACACACACACACAATGTTTTCAGCTTTATCCCCCTCATAGCACTGGCATCCATGTGGTTAAAGATCATTACTGGATAGCTTAGTTTCCATCTGGAAGCAACTACTAGGAGAGGAGAGCGAAGGATGAAAAAGAGATGTCTCCACTTGCACACCTCTCTCACTTTCAAACTTGATCTTTCAGAAGCCCTAAGCCAATACTGGCAGATGGTAGAAGCTTATGCTGGCTTAGCTTTCTCTCCCTGAGGCACTGGCTCTGAGAAGCTCGTTGCCCTTAGGCACAGATCTGTGAACTGCTTTCCACTTCTGCTCTCTAACCCTGAATGCTCTACGTGGAGGCTAAGGCTCTGCCCTGGGATCAGTGTTTGAAAGGAAACACAATGTGTTACTAGGGCTTATTCCTTCAGCTTCTTCTGGCTATATGGAAAGCCCCTGCAACAGGGCGTGGGAATCCCCTCCACCAGGGCAAAGAGCAGGAGTTGAAGACCTATCATCAACCACCACAGCTCTGTATACTGTCTGTCTCTCTCTCTCTGTGTTATTCACACATATACACCAGCACACACAGACAGATTTAATAAGCAGGAATGTTAAACAGTCAAATTAAATTATGCTCTCTTCACTTTTGTTAGCTCTACATACATTACTACACTAAATACAGACTTTCTGTAATGTCAAATATATTTGTGGGTGGTGACTAGAATAGAAATACATGTTTTCCATGTAGCTAGACAGAATATTATTCATTATAACAGGATCTACTGGTGGTGACTCCCTCTCCCTCCTCCCCCAAACCCCTCCTCTCTCTCTCTCTCTCTCTCTCTCTCTCTCTCTCTCTCTCTCTCTCTCTCTCTCTCTCTCTCTCTCTCTCTCTCTCTCTCTCTCTCTCTCTCTCTCTCTCTCTCTCTCTCTCAAAACCCAACACAGCAGTGCCCATCATTGAGTCTGGTTCTGTCCAAGGTTTCTGCCTCTTAAAGGAAGGTTTTCCTTGCCACTGTCGCCAAATGCTTGCTCATGGTGGGATTTATTGGGTCTCTGTAATTAATATTATAAAGAGTACGGTCTAGACCTGCTCTATAGGAAAAGTGTAATGAGATAACTTCTGTTATGAATTGGCGCTATATAAATAACATTGAATTGAATTGAAAAGTGACAAAGTGCTAAACACAAATGGTTATGACAAATGTCTTCATACATTGTGTGCAATTACAGAGGATAAATGTGGCGAATCCCTCCAATAAAATCTCTGCTTTCTGCCAACTATTTATCTGTTTCCATCATAAAGTCCTTATACATCATATTAATGTATTTACCAAAGCAGACATGGCAACAAAGAAAGAAACTCACCAACTGGTTTCAATCCCGGATACAAATTAATTACAGGTAAATAAAACCAAAATAAGAACATACATATATTTTAAAAAAGTGTACATTTTGGATGTTGGTTTATTGATTTAGTTTAATGTTTGACCTGACCCCAAAATCTCTGCTTTTGTCAACTATTTCTCTGTTTCCAATCAGTTTCTGCTTCCTCTCCCTTCCGTTTTGTTATACAGTTACTCCACATACTTGTCTTTCCCTCGTTTCTCAGCTTCTGTCCAATTTTACCCTTGTTCCTTCTCTACCCATCAGTGTTTTCTAACTCATTTATCTCCCCTTCTCTCTATTCATCCTTTCATCTATCCAGAAAAGAGAGGGAATACACCAGCAGAAAGCTGTTGAGTCATACTGTGCAGGAGGGAGACAGTGTGTCGAAGATCAAACGATGCTCACTCACTACTCAATGATGGTGCTCTATACGTCTGTCTCTCTCCCACCGCTTCTTTCCTCCCTCTTCATTCACTAAATCTCTCTATCTCCTCCATTCCTCCACCTCCTCTTTCACTCTTTGCATTTTCAGTCAGCCGTGACGTTAGTCTACCCAGCTTGAATTCCCCTGCAACCCCCCAAACCCTACCAGCCAAAGCAACAGCAACAACATCAGTAACAACAGAGGCCCAGACCAACAGAACAGCTTCAAAAGCAGGAAGAGCAGTTTAGCCCTGAAGTGCTGGAGCGAGGAGGGAGGCACACTGACGCACGCATACAGAAAAACTGTTTATTTGGCCTGCATTAAATGAGACATTTGCTCAACAACTCCCTTATAAGTTAACTCCCTGCATAAAACAGGGATCTCTTGGTAAATACAATAATAATGGTACTTTACTGACAACAGAAATAGAAGTTGTTGTTTTTTTCTTTCAAGGGCACCCTGGAGATGGTAGGGATTAGGCCTTGCTTAAAAGTGCTTGAACCTGCAGCTGAAGGGAATTTCTCACTTCACTTGTATCCGAACAATGTTTCTGAGTGCTTTGACTGACCAAAAGTAATGGCAAGTGCACTCCATTATTATTCCTGAATAATATAGATTTACAGCATTAGCACTGGTTCAGATATGATGATCCCCCCCCCCCATTAGAAAGCTCAATCTTTGCATGAAAACAGCTGAAAGCCAACTTACTTAGCATTGATGTGTGACCCAGTGCACAGGTCTTAACATTCTCAGTCTGGTCACCATTTACCTTTGACTAACTCTGTAACTGACAGAAGTGTAACATTTTTAAAATGACCATATTAAAACACATTATGTACATACACATACACAAAGCTATACTGTAAATCCAGGCACATACAATATTTGCATACATGTTTATATGTGTGGGTGTGGGAAGCCAATTCCATATACATGTCTGCATTTAGATAATATAGCCCCAACAAACACAAACAGAATGAAATGTGGTATAGGGCAATGAAGTTCTAGGTAGCCTCAAGGCGGTAATCTATTTTTCACATTCTGATACAAGTACGAGAACGATTGAGAGCGTTGCCCAAAGGCAGCAACTACTGAGATATCCACTTAGTCATCTAACAAGCTCTGTGATTGGCAGATCTTACAAAATCCCCACCCCTTTCAGCATCAGCCTCATCAGCATGTAAATAAATGCACGAATACGTCCTCAGAAGCTCATCACCTGCATGATGGAAGATGCAAGCTTCACACACTCTTTTCTGCCAGTAAGGCAAACAAATCTCATTGCCAAAGGTAACTAACGCATGATTGCACAGCAGAAAAAAGCTCAGAAAGTTCAGGCTCTCATATGTTTGACTGTGGAAAAAGTTATGGGATGTTGATGACTTGCTGGAAACATATGACACACATACCAAATATTCTCATGTTTGCCAGATATCCACACTCTAGTTTATCTGTACTGAAGCCATCTCACATTTGAGTATGAAAGACTGAATTCTGCTGCTGCAGATTTTGTGGATTAAAGATGCAAATAAAAAAATCAGGGAGAACCTTTTGGGCAGAGATTTTGCCTCTTGTGAGGAGATACTCTCCCCATTAAGTTGATCAGAGGCAGTGATATCTCTTCTCTTCTGAATCTCTCTGCCGAGATGTCGCAGCAGATTCAAAATATTCCACTCTGAATTCAGGCCTGATGTGACTGGAGTTCAGGCCACAGAGCCGAGCGAGAGTGACACTGTCAGAGGAATATTCTGCCCGAATCCCGAACGGGAAAATCAAAGCAAACATGAATGAAGACACATCGGGTAGATATGGGAGAAATGGAAAGAACAAATTTAAAACAGAAAGTTGCGACAATGAGGCCAGTGACAAGGAGCTGGAGAAATACTGATAAGGATAGATAAATAGAGAGAATAGAGAGCTGGGAGAGACCTAGTCCAAATACAGAGAGAAAGTGGGGCCTGGGAGGGCGGGGCACGGAGACTCAGATCTATTTTTAATGCCTCTGACGGGGGATCAGCAAAAGGAATGTATAATTACAGCCTCATGAATAATGCATGCAGACTTCTTTTAATTAGCCACACCAGGCCCGATGCAGCAGACGGGACAAACACGTGCACACGTACATACACACACACTCTCATCTACAGTATATACATACTTGTACACAAAAACAGATAGGATGTCCATAAAAAATTATGTTACTGGTGCGCATATGTGTGTCACTTTTGAACATATGTGTGTGCATGCTAAACATGTACTCACACACTCCTCCAGGGAGGCGGGAGTCAAATAAAGAGGCGAAATGATGAGCTAAGGATTGGTGTCTTGGCGATGACTCTCTGATAGGCTTCACAGTGAGAGGAGCCCCTAGACACCACTCAAAGAGCTGCACGCTGTCTGCCTGTCATGTGTTAGATAACCTCCAATATAAAAGTATGAATTATTAAACATCTGACTGGATGATACTACAAAACCCTCGCTGTAACCATAGAAAGGCAGTAAGTTCTTTCTGTATTTTTCACACACATGCACACACGCCAACACATACAAGCATGAAAAACACAATTTCTGGTGTACAAGCCATGTAGAGAGACCAATTCTGTGGGCTGATTCAAAGAAGCAATTAATCAAACCTTCCTCATCTATAATTCAGCTTGAGTTATTTCATTAATTAACAGTGTTTGGGTTGTCTATGCCACATCTTCATTATCAAACATGGATCAAGCCGGAACAGACTTCAGTGAGATGAGTTCTCATCAACCTGTCTTAATAACCAGCTTTCTTCCGAATGGAGATTGAAATGGATGGTCGAAGATCAACAAGGAAAAACTCAACTAAACTCTTCCTGCCATCAAGAGAAGGAAGGAAGCTGGATCCAAGTTGGAACGACACATCAAGACGCCGGCAGGATGTTATTTGGTTGTTATCTGGCAACTCGATTTCTCCCATCTTCAGAGCCTTAATTTGTAAGCTAATTTGTGGCTGGCAAAGACAGGCTTGAGTATGGGAGTGGATATTGGATGTAATTCGATGTCTCACTCCATCTTCGTTTGCTGATTGGAGTTTAATTGGCAATGAGGGGGCTGCGTTCCCACTTTGGGGCAGCCAGGGGAGATGACAGCTTGAACACATGGACTGAAAATGAGTTCCACTATGATGTTTTAACAGGGACAGCAAGAAGCACCCACTGAGAAGTACAAATTTCACTTCACACAGCTGAAGGAAAACACATCAAACAAAAATGGACAAAAGACAAACTGAGGCATCTGCCTTTTATTTTCTGACTTGTGCTTTTTTATAAAAAAATAAGACATTAACCTAGAATTGGCTTCATACAACTTTTTGACATTCAGCCCTTTCATAAATAAGCGAAAAAAGAAAACAACACCAGGAAGGATCGTCCAAGGTGAGCATAAACCCCACTATTATAGTCAATATGCACAAGGTTGTCCTTATATGTACCAACAGTGTGTGGATGTAGCACAGAACAATCTTCTATAGGGGGGGGAGTATGTGTATGTTCGAGGTAGGGGGCCACCTCCCTGTGTATGACATTGACACACACACACACACACACATTTCCAGATAAAAAGTCAACAGGTTCAAAAATACTGACAAGTGGTTTCCTCTCCTGGCATTTCTTCCTCCTTCCTATGTCTTTGTACAGCCTTTATTCTCTATTAGCGTAGAACAAATGCTATGCAGGAGGAAGTTCAAAGTGTCAAAGCTTCACCATTAGTGTATGGTCCAATTGGAAACACCTCAAGGCACAGAAACAATGAAGACAAGATGTGTGTGTTTGTGTATGTGTGAGAATGGCCTGGCAGTACAGCATAGAAGGTTTTCACCATCCCCTATTATTATAACGCACAAGGAATATCTCAACAAAACATCCATGTTAAGCGCCAGATCTACACAAGAGGGAAAACTATTATCACATGCAGATAGTAAAGCACAGGCAGCTTCTATCCAGCTCTCGACTGTAATTCTGTTCATTCTCCTGGGTGATAAAAACAGCTACCTACATGATTTGAGTTGTTGGATTAATTCAGTCCTAGATTTTTCCACTTACTATACTACTAACAAATGAAAACACCAATAAGATTGAAAGCACTTTGATATATTCCATATTACCAAGGTTGAAAATGCTTCAGCCCTTGGCCAGTAGATCAAATCATTAGTAGATTTGGGGACAATATAAAAATGTTAACAGAATATCAAACATACTGGCATAATCTCAGGTAGTGGTTATGTCATTGTTTTACTATGTATCTGTGCTTATGTGCTCATGTACAGTGGTGTGAAAAAGTGTTTGCCCCCTTCCTGATTTCTTATCTTTTTGCATGTTTGTCACACTTAAATGTTTCAGATCATAACTTTTTCACACAGGGCCATGTAGGTTTGGATTGTGTTTTCCCTTAATAATAACAACCTTCATTTAAAAACTGCATTTTGTATTTACTTGTGTTATCTTTGACTAATATTTAAATTCGTTTGATGATCTGAAACATTTAAGTGTGACAAACATGCAAAAAAATAAGAAATCAGGAAGGGGGCAAACACTTTTTCACACCACTGTATATGTTTTTTTTATATACCATCAACCTGGCATATAATAAACACGGCTAAATCTGGCACATTTACGTGATGGATGCAAGTGCTCATGTTAATTAGTGTGCATTGTCCCTTCTTAAATAAAATAAACATAAACCTTTGTAAAGACACTTCTCTGATTAATGCTCTGCATTGAGTTGACTGGGCAAAACTTGTGGTACTGAATCACTGTACCGTGAGTAAAACTAAGGTACAGTATATACAATCTCACAAAGGCTCTCTTGTGTATCTACACAATTACAAACGTTTATTTTTACCCATTTTCAGAGACACTACCAGTACAAGTGCTGAGATGAGTAAACATGACTCATCTGATTTGGAACATTTTCCTGTTTTCTCTATTTTTACATCTATGCATAATCCATGTTAAACGCACATTCTGCAGAGCACGATAATAGTCATACAAAATCATTTACACATTATCTTAAAGGGACATGACTTAAATTTTTGCCCCCCCTCCTATTACACTCTCGTGTTGCTTTTATACTTTCATGCTGGGATTTCTGCAAGAAAATCTAGATTTTTTTTAATTGCCATTTTACCTCCAATTCCACCATCTACTATTGCTTCTTCCAGTCAAACATATATTCAGAACTCCAACTGAAGCCAATAACTATATGCTTCCACTTGTGAACCTTGCTTGTTCATAGCATAACAACCTCATATACCGTATTGGGCCATGGAACATCCCAGGGGGAGGGGCTGTAGAAGAAGGCCGGATGCAGGCAGAGAAAGACTGTTGTGTAGAAGAATGGAATACATGTAGAGTTGAGGGAGGTGTCATGGTGGGAGGATGCATTTGTAATTACCCCGACAGCCATTGGCGAAGCTGTTGACATCTCTCTCAAGGAGTGGGATAATTTGAGCGACTCTTCTGGCTAAATCAATGTGGCAGCGGCAGCTAGCTCATTACCCAAGCCACCGCTGCATCTCAATGAGGCAACATGGGAATTTCCATTAGCCACCGAAAGCCTGATCTCTCTCTATCTTTCTCTCTTTCTTCCTTTCCCACCTCCAGCTCGAGTACCTCTATCATTTTTATTTTGTCCCCTATTCCCTCTCCTCAGTCAGTCAGTCACTCTTCCTTCCCACTCAGTCTCCCCTTGTTTTTGTTGTTGCCTGATACGTCTCTCTCTTTTCTGCAACCCCCCCATTTCTCCCAGGGGACATAAGGAGGGATGGCTCTGCTGTTGCATCATGTGTTCCTACCATAACAACAGTGGTTTGTGTGTGTGTTTTTGTGTGTCTGCGCATTTATAAGTGAGAGTTTGTAAGAAAATATCCAATTCCAAAAGACATTAGACAAAAAGAGAAAGTCTTACTAAGGCAAAGAAAGCTGGGCACTGACCCTGTCTGAGCACTCTTCAGCTTCTCTGTAATTCTGTGTGTTTATATCTGTGTGTGTGTGTGTGCGCGCACGCATGAGCAGCGCACACATGTTCCAGTGAGTAACATCCCACTGCCGAATGGAAATGAAAGCGGTTCTGGAGAGAAGCCAAGGCCCAGATTGCCTGCTTTCTCAGAGACGGGACGTCACAGGGCTTAGAACATTGCCTTGCACAAAAAGTGCAGATACACACAAACTGGACACGTGCACACACACAGACACACACACACTGGGAAGTACTGAAAGAAAATAAACAAAGCAGAACACCAAGGGCACTTCACCAAGAGTCCATTTCACCTGTCCTTTTTACTGGACAAAGACTGATCTGAGCGTGAGATGTCTAACAAAGCCAAGGGAAAACTCTGCCTGAATGGCAAAAAACAAGAGATAAAATGAAAAAAGGGAAGAGGAAAGGGAGTCTGAAAAGTATGATGACTGAAGAAAGAACAGCTAAGTTTAATAAAGAGAAATTGAAAAGACAGAGAGAAAGACAGACAAAGGAGAGAGAGAGACGTCAGAGCGCCAGGTCTACGTATTACACCATCAGGGAAACAGAGAGCAGAGAGACATCTGTTCAACACGACTTCAGGGGGCTTTTACTCTGATGTCAGCCTGTCACCACATACAGGACCGCAGGAGTAGATACATGCTGAGAGCTGAGAGTACACACACACACACACACACACACACACACCATATAGCATACACTGTCTCTCTTTCCTCTTTCCCTCTCTCTGTCTCACTCTCCTCCATGAAAACCCACAGCTAAAACCAACCTTTAGAAAGAGACAAGTAGCATGACTAGAGCGATATTTCCATCACTTTGTATGTTGATTACCCAGAGTAGTGTTGAAACTGTCAGTTCTATCAACAGAAAAATATAAATATGAAATAAGCAACACTTTTGATGACTGATTAATTGTTAAAGTCATTTATGAAAGAAAAGATGCAAAACAATAGATGTTTTCAGATTTGCTTTTCTCTGTTTTATGGCACTATAAATAGAATACCTTTGGGTTTTGGACTGTTTGGACTTGCTTAGCCAGAGCAAATCATTTGAAGACATCACCTTTTCTGACATTTTACAAACTAAACAATTTATCTGAAAAATAATCATGAAATCAATCAATTGTGGAAATCATTCTTAGCCATAGCCCTAATACAGAGTGATATTACCATGCAGTGTGGCAGCAAACATAAGCACACAGAGTGCTTAACACTGCGTGAAATCCTATGATATTACATAAAGGGCAGGGCAGCTCACCCTTAACATGAATTACATTAGTATCAATATCACTTTGTCATGTTTGGCCAAAGAACTATACTTAATTTAAGAAGCACCAGGACAGGTCAGCCTCTACAAACAAAATAAAAATTTGCCTTTTGTTGAACTATAGCATTAAATCAATAAACTCTGTATTGTCTTCATTAGTTGCTTGCCGTTTCCAAAATGTCATCGGCCATTAAGTGACACCTGACTACCGACTACAGCAGCAGTGAACTTTTAGAGACTTCTGGTGTTGTCTTGTTCATCTCGAAGGCCATCAGCGAGGAAAATACTGCAGTCATTAAAATGATAATGATACAGTCAGAGTGTCTGACGATGTATTGATCAGGTGCAACACCCCCCCATCTGTCGCACACACATAGCCATCAGATAAGTAGGACAGCGTGTGTGTGTTTGCCTGTTGTATATATGCTTGTTTGTGTGTATCGTCAGCAATACAAGAGCTCTTTACAGCTGGACATAAGGACGCAAGAATCGCTCAAACACTCTAAACACAGTCAATTTGTACCATTAGGTGATCAGATCACACACACACACACACACACACACAGACAGTATCAATGCCCAGTGTCAATACAGACAGTACTGAAACATTAGTCATGTTTGCAGGGCTGATGATGGCTTTTATATATCACGTTAATGCTCATGAAGCTGTCACAGGAACCTTGCAGACATGGAAGGTATCCCTGACATGAATATTACATGTCGTACATCACTGAACTGGGAAGTGTGTCCTGGCATAACAGCTATGAATGAGTCTGTCACAATGGCATGATGCATGTTGCACGTCTGTGATGGATGTGTGTGAGGTGGTTCGGACTTGCTACATCAATTGACAATTAAAGAGAGAAACATGGATTTGACTGAAGACCTCTCAAACACCTTTTCACTTATCCTTCAATGGCAAGGGCCGCCCTTCATCAGGTCTCCGCTCAGGATGGGAAAAACTCAAGTTCAAGTAAATCAATTTCTGCATTCCTATGCTCGTCCTTCACAGGCCCATCTCATTTTGAAGAGATGCACTCTCCATGCATGTTTGAGCAGCAACTGCCAATCAAGATGTCAGGAGGGCTGACGGACAATCCTCTCAGCCACTAAAGACAGATGGAGAGGTTTGAGAGGAGCGGGTTGGGTTCATGTCAAGGGCTCTGCTAGCGCAGGGTTGCTATGCCGTTGCTATGGAGACAAGACGGAGGGAGGATTGGTTTATGATGGACGCTGATGGGTGGTCCACACCAGAGGTTAAAGTGAACGGAGAGAAGTGTTTGTGTGTGTGTTTGTGTGCACTTGTGTTTACTTAAGCATGCTCTCAAGAATTTGCATACATGCAAAGATGACACATCACTTTTTCCTCCATGTGTGTGCGCATGTATGTGTCCCTGGTCTCTGCACTGCTGCAGTAATGGGAGATACACACAGCTGTCAGAGCTTAACATTCATCCACTGTATGTGTAGAGTTCAGGTCAAACACACACACACACACACACAAACACAAGACACACTCTGCCCAGAGCTGATGACGCAAATAGCCTTATAACTCTGGCTTGGTGCAGCTTTCAAGTGTAGGTAGGGAGGGATAGGAAGAGGGATGGAGAACAGAGAGAGAAGAGTACAGAGAGTGGAGATTACAGTCTGAGGAGTTGTAGCTGCATCTGTAAGTGGAATAGAAACTGTCCTTCAAGCAGATACAATGGGGGGCCCAGGCCATCAGGGAAAGTGACTAACCTGAGTGAGCATCATCTGTGACCCTATAAAGCGATGACTCATAGTCTGAGAGAGATAGACCAGACTGAGTAAAAGAATGAGAAAAAGAAGGTAAGGATAGGAGGACAGTAGCAAGTGAGTGTGTGGAGAAGATGGGGTGTTAGGTACCAGTACCAGCTCCAGCCAGTTGGGGGCTCCCTTTCACCTGCACTTTTGCCTCATCCCCCATCCACTCTATTTTCATTCACACTCTCCTCCTGACTCTCCTCATATCTCTGCCAGAGAGATCCTTTACATTTGCCTTGTAACTTTGTTTATATTTGATGCCTTTCAACTACTCACTCTCTCTCTCTTCATGATTCAGTTTTTTTTCTCTCTGCCTTTCCTTCCTATTGCTTTCAATCTCACCCCCATTCTGTCTCTCTCTCTTTATGATGGTCTCTTTTTGCAGGCACTGCAATCCTGTCCAGCCACTGTGATTTTACTGCAGAGACACACAGAAAAGAGGAATAGCCAACAAAACAAGACAGTCAGAGAGAAAAGGGATAAGAGACTAGAGATGTAGAAATGTAAGCAGAAAGAGAGAGAGGGTGATAAAAAAAGAAATGAGACAGAAAATAGGGGATATGTTTTTCTGGATGTAAGGGATAAACAATATGCTGAAAAATAATAAATATGGACATCAAATACACAACGCACATGTGCTTCAGAAACCAACTGATGCATAGAGTTACAGGGATGCTGACACTCATGAGAAGACAGTGCTATTGTTGCTAGGAGAGGAGCGAGGTGGGAGGAGGCGAAGACAGGGAGAAGATGAGGATGAGGACGAAGAGAAGGGGAGTGAAAAGAAGGGTTGATGGAGAGACAGTCGGACAGAGAGAGCGAGGGAGCTGGAGGTGAGGAGGAATGTGGTACATGGATGGTGCCCCTGCTGATTAGAGGACAGCGGCGTAGTGGAAACGCGATTTCACATACCATCACCTCACTGCAGAGCCTCGCTACACTCCATCACACACACACACACACACACACACACACACACACACACACACACACACACACACACACACACACACACACTGACAATGAAGAGGAACAATGGGAGAGAAGAATGAAACAGATGAAGAGTGCAGGGAAACAAAACTTATAGGAGCAGCAGAGTAAGATGGAAATGACAATAATGTATGTAGAAAAGGACAGTGGAAAAATAAGCTAATGAGAGACATGAGAAATGAAAGAGATAAATGCAACAAAAGAGAGATAGGGTAGAAGTGGTACATCTACAAGTTGCTGCATTGACACTTTTCCTCATCATAGCTCTGTCTATCAACATGGCGACCACACTAGATGCCCTGTTGGAAGCCCACTGACAAGTTGATGAACCACACCCTCATAATTACAGAAGCCCAGTTAATGCATGAAAAAAGTCACAGACAATTTATGGCACCCAATTGCCCTTTCAGAATCTTTAAAATAAAGTGTTAACTAATTAGAGTGAAAAAATGTAGTGAAAGTTTTCAGAATTCATTATTAATACAATGTGTTACTATTTCACTCCATCCTGCGAGCTAAAGTACACTGTCTAACACCAGGTAAAGCAGCAGCTCAATTTAAGATGCCTTTTCATACTGCAAAACTTAATTAAAACCTTCCATTTAACCCCTTCTTCATTTCCACAAAGAAGAGTACAGCTTGTTGTGTCAGCCTTGACATCTTTGCAAATTATTTCTCTTCCTAAGTCAAATAATTGTATCCATCTCAATTTTTGCAAGTCGGACTCTGCTTATGTAAGCCGAATTGCATAGAGTTTCTTGCTGCCTCTGTCCTTGGGTAGAAAAACATACATAAGTCAACTTATCTCTATAACCCAAAGAGAGGGATATATTGTACTGCAGTGTTTGGTAGGGTTTCACAAATGTAAGCATTACATGAAAGAGTTTTAATTGCATTTCAACAGAAAGCAAGTACTTCTCACGGTTTGCTGTTTGGTTCAGCATCTGTTTAGAAGCAACTTTTCAATAAGTGGTCATTTATTAACAGCTGACTGTGTCTTACCTGGTAAGTAAAATGAGGACATTGAGACAAGGTGTTGTGGTTCCATCCAGCCAGGAGAGGCAGGAAATAGAAAAAAGAGAGAGATAGAAAATCAAGGTTAGTAACAAGATACAATAAGATTAACAGAACAGAATAGTTTCAAGACACACATTTGGTTGTTTATCAAATCACAAATGACAACAAAGTGATTAAGAAGGCATACACATAAGCCTCAAAAAGTGAGTAAACTGGGTTTAGGGTGGATTTACACTGTAATACATCCCTGCCAATCACTGGACTTTGCTCTCAGCAGTTGGAGCCCTCATCCCCTCTCAATGTGTTCTTGTCTCTCTCTCTCTCGCGCCGATCACAGCTTTGACAGTCCCTCATCCCCTACAAAGCACCCCTCTTCTAAACACACACACTCAAACATGCACGCACACACTCTCCAACCGACTCAAAATAAAACCCGGCTGTTTACCAAGCCAGAGAATCCCGAACGGAATCAGATTTTGCCTTTCAAAGGGTGTTTGAAGTTCCCGCACAGATGTTGCTGTCTTCTTTTTTTAATTTTTATTTCATGTTAGACATTTTCCCCTTGCTCTTTCCCCCACCTCGCTCAGCACAGTGTGACACTCTTTCACTTTCCCTAAACCTTCCCCTATCCCTCCATCTCTGTC
The DNA here is from genome assembly GCF_020085105.1 of Siniperca chuatsi. Classification (NCBI taxonomy): domain Eukaryota; kingdom Metazoa; phylum Chordata; class Actinopteri; order Centrarchiformes; family Sinipercidae; genus Siniperca; species Siniperca chuatsi. The sequence goes on along the minus strand of NC_058045.1, from coordinate 17,998,409 downwards.
CCCATGATCACAGGGAGAAAGTTTTATCCGGCAGAGAAGCATCTTTTGAAAAGTTGTTGGGGTAGTCTCAGTAGAGGGGAGAGGAAAGGGGATCAGATGTTGAACCTGAAAGGCAGATGTTTAGTTAGCACACTAACCTCTGTATGTGTGTGAGCGCACGCGTGCACACAACCAGAATAGATTAACAACCCCCATACAATCAAACCAAGTCCTTCACAGTATTATGACAGTTGAAAAATAAATACATCTTCCTAGCCAAGTATGACTTTGCACAAAACATAAACACACCTCTCTTACGATTCTTCCCTTCACTTCAATTTCTGTTTAACTCAGTCTGAGATGGATAATCCATGGGAACTGGGGGGTCTCTTCCCTTCTATTTGCCTGTAACAGAGCATCTGATGCTTTAAAATACCTTCATGGATCCTGGTTCCGCACTTTATGCTTCCTGAGGAATGTTAATAATTAATAATTCTAGTTCATTACTATGTGTGTTATTTGTGTAGTTTTGGCCATAATTTCAACCGGTTATGATATCATTGTATTCATCAAAGCAATTGCTGAGATCTGGGAACACAGCAACATCGCTACAATGAGGTCCTAAGAGGCAAAACCAAGCATGCGCGCTTCTTCCGATGACTTGAGAGGCCTGATGGACCTATATTGTATGGGATGAGCAACTCACTGATATCTGATGAAGCCAAATTGTGTAACACCTTAAAACTAATGAGAAGAATTTTGAAGTCATCCGAAATTTGACAGGAAGCCAGGATCGGAGTAATCACTATAAACACATATCGCCATATGAATGCAGAATCTGTAGGCAAGGGACAAGATTTTGGTATTGGAAGTGTTCTGGTTTCCGTTTGTAGTCCGAGTAGTATTGACCAATCACGTTTGAGCGGGCTTTGGTTGCATGCAGGTAAAAAGTCAGTGGGGAGAGCAAAAGAGGCAGAATGCATTAGCCAAAATGCAACCTCGGAATCTTTAGCTTTTCATCAATCTCAGAACCCTGAAGATTAACTTTTTATTATCTTTTTTAAAATGTATCTCCATTAAAATTGTCGTCAGACGATAGCCAATGGGTTCCGAGACTGCTAATCAACAATGACCGGCACACGGAGGAGGAAGTCTTGGCCCAGACATCCGTTATCCAGATATCTCCGCTGGCTACACCAGAAGCACCAAAACATTGGCCGTAGCCCCCAGAGGCTAAATCGTTGTAAGACAATAGCTGATGGGTTCCGAGATTGGCATCGGGGTAATATGGAAACACTGTAGAGTCTTAGTGTAGTTAGTAATCGTGCAGCAGAATTTTGGACTAATTGTAATGGTTCTACAGCTTCTGTGATAACCTGGAATTATCCTTTAATGTATATCATTTAAGATATACATTTCCCTTTCCTATAAAACCTATTTCGCGTGAGGTTTGGCTTTAAAAGCCAGATTGCTGGGTAGCAAGAGGGATTGTGTCAGAAGGTTTACGACCTTAACAACCATCGGCCTCTCAAGCTGTCAGGCTCCAGACCGCAGTACAACGTCGGTCCACTCATAGGTTAACAGTATAGTGTCACACCGTTAAATTCAATTGGTTTTTTATGACCGTACCTATCAGTCTCCAAGGGCAGGCTGGAACGGGGCTGTGAGAGCTATCAGAAGAAACAGAAGGGAGATGAATGCGAGATGCAGCATGTAGTGAAGGAAAGTGGAGGAGAGAAATGTGGAAGGATGATGATTAAAAAGGATGAGTGGAAGAAGCAGAGGAGAAAAAGAGAGGCATAAAATATAAAACCTTCCCAGCAGAGAGAAAAGAGAATCATTCACCCCCCCACCGACAAGAACAAAGTGTGTTATGATTCTGACAGAGTAAAATGAGGCCAGCTTTGATTATGCCTCTCTCCTCTATTAAAATGGAGCTCTGCATCACACACGTATAATATTCTGTGGAGCAATGCAGGAACGTGGGCCGCTGTACAGTGTGGAAAAGAACAAAGGCTGTGGTTGAAAGCTTCCTACAGGAGCTAATTGCAATATTAGCGGTCCTGGCCAGGGGAAGAAGAGGAGAACATCACTACTAATTAAAAGAAGAGAGGTATTCTCTGATTGAACAGTGGAGAGAGAAAGAAGAAGAAAGAGAGAAAATAAAAGTGAAGAAAACAAAACAGGCAGACACCAAGGGTGGAAGGAATGGACTGAAAAGACACACAGAGGGACACAGTAGAGCAGTGGGTGGAATGTTAATAGTGTCTGTAGTGTGTACTGTATGTGAGTGTGTGAGCGAGTGTGCATATATGCAGGCTATGTGTGTGTGTTTGTGTTAGAGTATAATCTAAATGAGTCTTGTATCTTTAGAGATTAATCTAACCCCGGCTTCAGAGGTCACACTCTAATCCATCAGGGTAAAACAAGCAGCGCTTTGCAACTGGTTCCTGACCACAGCCAACCACCAACTTTGGATCTGACGATAAAGTATATACAGTCAGAACAGGTGTGGTAACATTATGGGACACAAGTCATAAGTAGCAATGATTTACAGTGACGTTAAACAGTGTGGTGTGTTGCTTTTATGAAAAGACTGAAAAGACTGCTATTGTGTGTTCAATCGGTATTAGATTTTTAATCCACAATAATTATAATAATGATAAACATTTAAAGTTTAATCAACAAATAGAGATGAGTGACAAACTGAAGGAAAAACCAACCTAAAATGTCTTAAGCCCCATTCGGACTGGATTGGTTTCTCTAGGGGAGATGGGGTGATTTTAACATCACCTGTGCTCGTCAGTGATTTCAATTCTTTTCAGCAGCATGTATGTGGGTAACTTTTCACCCTCATTCACAGTAATAATTACAACCACAATTATCTACTGTTTTTCAGCAAACTCGCTGGTCCTCCTGTAATTTAAATCCTGTCCGGAGCGACTTCCTTGTATTTTAAAGTGGATCTCTAATTTTTTTAAGAGCTAAGAGCTGCTTGTCCTACTTTTTTTTTGTTATCAGCTCAGTGTGAAATTATCTTTGTGTGAAAATGGAGGAAGTGTGTGAAGGAAATGTTCCTGCTAATCTGGAATCATGCTAACACCAGAATATAGGCCTATTTGGGAACCAACATGATGACAGAAAAATTAAAGCCATCAGGAGAGCAAACACATCAAATGGGCTGTTGTAATGTCAGCTACAGGTAGGTACTGGTATTCTCTTTTGAGCTCCATTTTTCAGTCTTTATTTGTCTACATTTCGGCAAAGTGGCACCATTAAAAGTATGCCGAATTAGCTATTAGCTGTTCCTGTTTGCAGTGTACCTATGAAGGCACTGGATTACTTTGATACTGAAGAAAACTAAAAAATGTGATGATTCTCAGGCAAGTTCTGAAGCGTCTTTTGTCAATGATTTATAAGCGGGTTATGGACATTTATTTGCAATGGACATGAGAGATAATGATATCCTAATGATGTCATTCAGTGTAAGTCATACTGAATAATATCAATATGTTTCATGTCTGTGTGTTCAGATTTGAGTTATTACTCCAAGAAGGAGTATGATCTTCGACTCAAATTCACCTCAGGCAGTATGTTAATCAAATTTGCTCGTCCACGGCCCTCTGGGGAGACTTTTGGCAATGTCTTTTGCCTTTGTCCTGTGGAATGTCCATTTCTATTACAGACCATACCCTGCAATTTCCCGATGGTTCAAATGCCGTCTTGAACAATGAGTTAAATTACAGAGGAGCACAGTGAATATTTAATTCCCCACCTCCTCCTGTAATATTAATCCTGTCCCAATGGGACTTTATACCCCATTCAGACCTTAGCAGTGGCGCAGGTCAAACCTGTCTTAACGGTCTATCTGAATGGGTCAACATGCGTCAGACGGCGGTCCATCGCAACCCTCCTCCCTACCTGTGTTGGTTAAACATGGGTTAGATACTGCCTAGCCGTGGTGACCAGGCGTCTTTATTAGGGGTGGAAATTTTTTAATGATATTGAAGGAGAGGGAGAGAGATAGAGAAATACAGTAAGCGTGCATGTGTAAGAGGGACTGTGTGTATGGACAGAAGGAGACATGTGAAACTTTTACTTGGTATTAATAATGTGCTATGTAATTCTGTGTTCAGTCTCTGCTAATGGTAATGAGAACCAGAGATTAACCTGTTACAGCTGTCTCATATGAACGGTTCCCACAAGGGTTGATCGTGCATTCCAGTAGAAATTAGTCATACACGTGTTTGTTGTATTAAAGGGTATTAGCAAGGTGTTGTGCCACCACAAGACTCCAGAACAGCTTCAGAGATCCTGAAGCTGGAACTCTGCTGAAGGCATGAACACCATTCTTCCAAAAGATATTCCCACATTTGGTGTTTTGATGATGGTGGTGTAGAGCGGTGTATAGCAAGACAGTCCAAAATCTGTACAGACCGTTATGCTTTAGCAAGATGTGTTTTCATTCTTTGTTCTTCTTTATTTCTCTCACATTACAGCGCTGCTCTGATGACACATTGCTGGCAGCTGTGGTAATATTTTCGAATTGTTTCGAGAGTGAAAAATTTGTTCTGCTTTTGATTATGTCCGACAGAAGGACTTGAAGCTACGCTGTGTGAAATTTTTTTTTTTTTTTTTTTTACTCTTGGCTAACATTTCTGTGAATGAAACTTGCACCTCAAATGGAGTGGAATATGTTCCCTTGCATAGCAATTTGAGGGCACTGATTATGCTAATGATCAATTCTTACTAACACATGCCTACTCAGGTGGAATTTATCAGGTTGAAGCAAACCATTTACGTCATTTACGTTATTTTGTGCAGTTACGAGAGTTTGGTGAATCCGACTTGGAACACTTACAAGCAAGCCTAACAGAAAAAAAACGTTCAGAATAATAACACGGAAATGTTCTTGCATGGAGCGCATTGATTCAAGTTGCCACCTACAAGACTGTAATAAAGCTTCTCCACTCACAGAAACTGGTTGGATTCTGAAAGCATTGCTGCCTCTTTTTCATCCCACCCTTCATTTCCTCCCCTATGTCCGTTTTCCTCTTCCCCCTGTCTTCCCCCTCTTCTTGCTCTTGCTTCCTCTCTCCTCCAATCACCTCATCCCCTCCCTCACTCTGCCCATCTGATCATCCTCCTGCCTCTGAGCCATGTTTCGTGCTGTGGTGTGTTGTCATGAGGGGAGGTCAGCGGCTGGCATTTGTCTAGTCCATACAATCTGACGGTCTCTCACATGCACACAGAGAACCACATGGTGTACAATTATAGGTGTATATACTGTACATACAGAAACACTGCAGAGAAGGAAAACTATCTGAACTATTGTAAAGCTCCATTGTTGTCTTTGAAACTTGCTTGAATGTGCCTTGTGAACAGTTTAATTCACTTTTTTTCACACAAAGATATACAGTACTACTCTTTTTATATTCATCCATGGTGACAACAATGTATTACACTCATCTTTGCTATCACTTCTTTGTTTCTAGGCATACTGTTGATCACTCGCTATTCAACAATCTTATATATCTTATATATCAGTAGAGTTGACTTGTAGTCCAATGCTCTTGTCATTCTTTTGCTCAATAATATTACAGCAGTAGCATAAAGTTACATAGCGACATTTTGCATGTAAGTCAATATGAGCTCAGTACACACAAAGACAATTTTTATATATTAAATTTATTTATATATATAAATATTGACTATTCAACATCCTTTTAATATTAAATACCTAAATCTTTCAGTAAATCATTATCCCTAACACTGCATTTGACCCAGAAAAAGAAAAAAAAAAAGTAAATTCCAAACTGCATTTCACAAATTGCTTTTGCACTATACTATAAGTAGTAGAGTAAATGTGTGGAAAGAGAGGTATCACCAGATGTGTGCTGGTACATGAAGACCAATAATAGCTGTGCGTTTGTGTGTTTGCATGTGTGTTTGTGTATATGTGTGTCCAGCTCTACTGCTGTGCCACCTGAGATGAGGCACCTGATCTGAATCACAGGCATCTGATTGGTTAAGAGTGGGGCTCAGGTGCATCCCACTGAACTGCGAAGAACACCGCAGGGACCCGGGATTCCCCAACACACACACAGGCACACACACACAAGTGACTTTAAGGTAGAAGCAGGCGCATACAGGAGCCACATATAAAGGCAAAAATACACCTGCAGAAACAGCAACACACTACCACTCAGCTTGTGTCCCCTCTCTATCTATACCACTGGGTAGTATGCATGGACACACACAAACACAGAATATACTGTAGACACACAGCTCCACAGACACACAAGGCTCCATCCCCCTCCAACCTTTATTTTCTTTTTTCTTTTATTAAGCTATTATCAATGATACTTGCATTCCAAAGACTCAAGGTCATATGGAGACAGTGCACAGATCTGTGCTCGGACCACACAAACACACACACTGTAAAACCCATGGCAATCCCTTCTCGCTAATCATATTTCTATTACCTCATGCACTACTTCTGCTGTGTGGAACAATACTATCTTTTCAATCTTCACTCCTTTCTTCTTCTAATTTGAGATAATTTCCTCAAGCTCCAACATACTGACCTTGTCCAGCTTATCTATGTATGCTCCCTCTCTACCTCCATTCATACCTCACATTCTCCTCGACTTCCTTCTTGCTGCTATCTCCATCTATCTCTCATTTAAGTTTTCCATCATGACACACATAAGAGAGAAAGCGTGCATGATCATGTTTCACAGATAACATGATAGCCAAATTTCTAAACACACTAGATTCCCCAAACTCATGCACCGTATAATGCCCCCTGCTAAGATTCTGGGTTAATGCTTGATGGCGCTACCGCTGAATTGATTTGTACAGGCAACATTATCTTCACTGTTTATTCTGTGTGTGCTTTATGCTTTCTTCTCCGAGATGAGTTTCCCTTGTTTTCTGTGAGCTGAGACGAGTTTTTCCTCAAACACGATTAGAGGAACTGACATCCAGATAACCTCGCAGAGACAAATCTTTGGAAATAAATCTTGCTTTTGAGACGAGCAGAAAATGCCAGTCTCCACTGAACTTCAACTATAGCTAATGCAACAGGCATTTCAGTGATTCAGTGTGAAGTGGCTTGATCAGACATGCTCATATCACACAGCAAGTGAAGATTGCTTGGCTTATCCAGTACAAAATCTCTCAATCTAGGCAGAACATGCAGAGACTTTCATAACATAAAACAAATCAATGCATATACAGATGTGTTTTCTTATTTTGCTCTGTTTTCAGTGTAAGGGAGGGGTGATTTTATGGATGCCACTTAGAGAAAAAACACAGCTACATAAATAGAGCTTGTATGTGGAGAGAGGCACCATAGACAAGTTTTGCTTTGACTCTTTGTCATATGAGTTTTAGCCAGCTACTTCATCCACTACCAAAAACATCTATACTGTAATCTGGATTTACATCACAATGGCACAATGCCCATGCTTGAGTCACAGCCTTCCAGCTCTCAGGCTAAAATTAGGCTGCTATCTTCCCATTCGTACAGTAGCTGTGTGTGAATCTGAGTGTGTGTGAGTGAGTGTGCGTGTATCTTTGATGGGGTCCATTAGGACTCTAAGTGCTGGACTAATTGGCAGTAATGAGTTCTTGTAATGGGGGGGCGAGTGAAGGGGGCTATGGGGCTCATGTTTGGCAGCTTCTCCAAAGACCAATCCACTAAAGGGCTTCATTAACACTACTTTTCACTGTTCCATAGAAAGAGGGGTGTGTATGTGTGTGAGTGGATATGAGGGTGTGCAGCTGTTGCATGTTACCTATAACCAAAATTATTTATTTGCACTTGCTCCTTGTGAGAGACAGCCGAGTGATGAGCAGAAACATAATAAGGAGCGGGACCCTGGAGCTCATTTCACCTTTTCACACACACACACACACACACACACACACACACACACACACACACACACACACAGAGGCACTGAGCCAACCCCGTTTAGTCAATTTCTCTAATTGAGGAAGGGATTCATTTGTTTTTCAGGAGAAGTATCTAGCATTTTAGGCAAATGAGCGGGTAAGTGACAAATGGAATTTCAAGTCTTTTCAATGAATAATGGAAAGCTATCATATCTTTTCAGTTATGGTACAGAAAGCTAGTATGTGTTGGAGCAAGAGAGAAAGGAAACAGAGGTGAGAATACTGTATATTTAAGCATTATTTCCAAATGAATGTTTGTATTTAATGTAGTACATCTCCAGGGGCTTAGTGTGTTGTGGGGTTGTGTGTTTTCAGGGCCACTGAAGCAGTGACTCGCACTAATGTAAATTACACCTACCAGCTTTGCACCACGACGTCCTTCCATCCACACGCATACCGGATAACTTGTGCTTTGTCAAGCTGGAAATTTCCCATTAATTCCACACAAACACGCACACACACTCCATGTAGGCTTTTCCCCCCAGTAAGCATTATATTCATTACATTTAGTTTGGAAGTGGTCCCCCCCCCCCCCAATCGATTGAATTGTGGATACTATGAACAGCGCTTTCTAATTTGACTTGAGTAAGTGGGTGACAAATAGTCCAGCCAGAAATCAATGAGGGGAATTATGTATACACAGTGGGGGGAGAGGGGCGAGAAGAGAGTCCAATGCAAATGACTGTATACACAGACAAGGCATGAAAGCATACACACTCTAAGCCATGCAAACACAATGCAAACCAAATCAGTATCTCACCAAATCCTCTATTTAATCATGTGTACTCTGTGTGAGTACAATCTAATAACACACAATCATATCCCTATATACATTATTGATGCAATGTATAATCTTGTACCCTGTTATGCAGCTTCGCAACCTGCAGTACAACTGTAACAAAAGTGAAATGTAGACAAGACTATAATTACATTTCTACTAGTGCCATTGATTGAATCACTGCAGGAAACCAAATATTGTGTCAGTTTTATCTCAGGAATGTTATTCTAAGGCCTGTGGATAGAGGTGAGAGTGTGTACCTAGCGGACAGATCCTAAGCGGATAAAAACGAGTTATCAGTGTCTTTTCTCTCCTCCCATTTCTTTCTCTCTCTAATTCTGGCAATCAGTCTTGTAACACTCCAATGGTCTTTGGCCATTAGGGCTGCATAATTAGTCACAGGTAACTCTATATTATCATTTCCAGAATTAATAGCCATGTAAATGTGCCGATATTGAGGTGATTATCACATTTTCAGTTCCCTTGAGGATACTTATATTGTATATCTGGAGGTTAATTTATGCGTGACCAATCATAACCTGCACACCATGCATGTCCCCAAGTGGCCCAAAGATAGAGTTAAATCAATCTCCTCAGTCAAAGTGAGCATGTATAAATACAGTTACACCAGACAACTAAAACAGGTATGTCTTCTATGCAGTTTGCCAAATGAATCTTGGACAATATCAATGTCAAGAGTATGACTATAACAGTAGAAATAAAATACAGTATCACTCCTTCTACTTTGAAACTTTGATAAATACTGCACTAAAATAAGTAAAAAAAAAAAAAAAAGCAAAAAAATGTTGTTTGTTTGGGTGCAAAATTTGGATTAAAGCTGTTTTCCAGTGGCATGAATAAGGATTCTAATTTTTCATAATCTTGTAGCCCTAGTCTACTAAAAGCCAGATACATATGAGATACAGAGAAAGCTTACAATTCAAACTGTGTGACAATGATGATGACAGAAATAAAAGGGTCAATTAGTAACACACAAAACTATTAGACCGGTATCATTCCCATGTCTATTTCACACAACAAACTCCACACAGGGAAATTCAACCTACACTGGGCTGTTTCACTGACTCCATATCTGTGAGGATGTGGTAAGCCAGGGTGACCATTTGGAACTGGTCAGCTCCCGGTCTGATGGGCTGGTGGTGAGGCTATGGCTGTTTTCCAGGGGAGAAAGTGCTAGTAATAAAGCAGGAGGGATGCAGTCCAACACCGCTCTACAACCTGTTGGAATTCATTAGAGTGGGCCACATTGTGGGATAGTCAAAATACACATGCTTGCAAACAAACCTACACAGACCCAGGAAGGCATGAAAAAACAGGGTCCCTGTGGCAGAGAAGTAAAAAAAACATATGAATGGATACCAGTGCACAAATAAACTGGCAGAGATAGATATTGCAATGTAAGTATTTGTGTGTGCTTGTGTGTGTATGCATGTGTCCTACTCCTCATATACCAGTGTGATCTCCATAGGGGGGGTTAATCAGCTCATCATTCTTAGATTGCCACCAACAACCTTAACACCCCTACACACACACACACACACACACAGAGGCAGTCCTGCCCCTTGCTAATACAGATATAGACCTCTCTTTCCTGGTATTAACCCACAGCTTAGAGCATTGCTTTTAGAGTAAACACTCACACACACATATTGCCCACACACACCTCTTTGAAGCGAGAGCAGGGCTCATGTTGTCCACAGAGAGATCTAAAGGAGGAGAGCAGAGAGAGAAGATGGAAGAAACTGTGGCTGAGCTGAAAAAAAAAGATTTCTCTGTGCCTTGATTTGGCCCCCATGGTGAAATTCAACTATAATCCACCCGTACAATGGCCTGAAAGAAAAAAAAAAAACTCTGCTTTTTCTTAAATGAATATTTCTACCAAGAAGTCTTGAAAGAATAGGATACTGCAGTAGAAAGTGAAAATCAATAGAAAAGGGAATATTTACAATGAAATAGCAATCATCTATGTAATTGTCACACCCTTTTTTGCTTAATCAATATTTGTATATGTACAGAAAAATAAATTGGCCACTTGAGTTTCTAGACTGAATGTTTGGCTGAGCTTTTACATCTAAATTGGCTTTGTTGGGTTATTTAATTTATGTAGCTTAACATTGCTTGTAGCACCTCTTTTTATTTATTGTTTGTCATTGTTGTTTAATTGTCTGAGTTTTGTCCTCTTTTCTGGTTATTCTATTAGGGCTACCCTGAGGAAGGCGGCTATATATTTAGAATTAATTATCAGTTTTATCCTCAGGCTTACAATTCATAGACATCTGAAACATGACAAAAGGCACCAACCAGACACTGCTTCTTAGTAAGCCAAATCTCCAACAACGTATTGCATTTTATAAGATTATCATATGTTGTTTTAGATAAAATCGTAATCTGAAAAGTAACTAGTAACTATAGCAGTCAAATAAATGTAGTGGAGTAAAAAGTACAATATTTACCTCTGAAATGTAGTGGAGTAGAAGTATAAAGTATCATAAAATGAAAATAAGTAAAGTACAAGTCCCTCAAAATTTTATTTAAGTACAGCACTTGAGTAAATGTACTTTCCACCACTGATTATAACTGATTAACTTTTTTAGTAAGCACATTTCTACACAAGTAATTTTACTTGTACTTGTAAAAGTACTGTCGCTTTAAAAACATTTTACTCAGGTAAAATTTCCCAGTACTCTTTCCATCCCTGGCTGTAAGGTATCAGTGGACAGGGTAAAAAAATACTCACAGCAGCATCTTTGACACTTAAAGATACCTTTTCTATTCACTCCCAGGATGAAAATATTCATTACAGAAATTCATATGTTTTTTCTCTTTTTGTCTCTATTTTTTCTTTTGTAAGGCTGCACAGTGCATCCACCACCATCGCTGCCACCAAAACAAAAAAGGGGGAAAAACAGAGATAGAAAATAAAGTTATTGATTTTTCAGTACACTGTGCCATCAAACAATACAGTAACACTAAGGCTATAGAGTTGCTGACATGAAGAGAGCAGAGAGGTAAAAGACCTTATGTTTTTTACACAGCTCTGATGTGAAAACAGGTGTATGCCTCCAGAGAAACATAGCACCTACAGTACTACCGTACAAACAAATGGCAAGTGTGTGTGTGTGTGTGTGTACATGCATGGACCTAATGTTGAGTATGTGCACCCAACAACATTTATCCTTCAACTTGCTCTACTAATTTTTACATCCTTAATTTTGCATTTTTTTAATCACAAAAGACTTAAAGAACATGGAGCCATCAGAGAGATGTGATCCATACAGGCTCTGTTGATGTTGAGCACGCAATCCAACAATCCCCCTCATTACTCACGGTGTGTGTTTTTTCTTCTTTTTTCTTGCTTACTGTATGTTACATCTAAAGTGATGACTGACAGCAACAACGGATGACACTAATGATCTGTTGTGTGTGCGTGTTGGTGTGTGTAGGTATCCCTGTGGCAGTCTGCAACACCATCAGTGTAGAGTACTGCTGAATCTCTCTTTCTCTCTCAAAAACTACTTACACTTCTACAATCATCTTTATTTGCCATTCCCATCTTTCTCTCACTCCCTCTGCCTCTTTTCTCTTTTCAGCGACCATTATTTACTGAACCGTGCTTATTTTGCCCGACTCTAAAGCAGTTGCGTCTGAGTTTTACCCTCCCAGGATGGCAGAGGGGTGTTACCTGCTTCCAAGGCAGCAACATAAAGAGCCAGTCAGAACAGCTAGCTGGTTCACAGCTTACAGAGAGCCACATTTCCAACAGAATTGGTCTAAAGGCCTCAATAATGAGCACCATTCAACTCCCTTAGCCAGGAGATGTGAGCAGAGAGGCTGGAAGGGTCAGAATACTATAGGAGGAGAGAGACAGAAAGTAGAGTGGAGAGTGGGGACATAATGAGAATGAGAGAGCGTGAAAGAGCACTGTTGGGTTCGTAGCCCAATTCAGCAGCCCATGGAGGCTGGGGCTCAACAAGTCAACGAGTCAAATGGATAGGAAACAGGGCAAGGAAACTGTGTTGGGAAAAAGAACTGTCACATTCTTACACACAAATACACGAAGCAGAAGAAGACATGAGTGACTACATGTGCACGCACACACAAATCGGATGGTGTACTAAACTAAAGCTAGGTCAAGCAACAGACCAGAGCTCAAACTCCAGAGCAAACTATCAGCTCTATAAATGCATCCACACTGTCAGAGCAAAAGCCAGGTCAGCCAGTAAGAGGATGAGCTCTCCATGTACGATGTAGTGGAAGCTGGGGTCAATGGGTTTACCTAGCAGGAGGTTAGAGAGGCAAAGCGAGGATCTGTGGAGTATTGAAAATGACAAGAAGAGATAGGAAGAGGAGATGAGATGAGAATGAAAAGATTAGATATTTACGCCAAAGAAGACTTGAGCACAGCATGCCAGAGCATCTAAAAAAAACACGACCTTCAAATAGAATGAGAAAATGTGAAGACTGGAGGATATTTAGAGGCCAATTTAACTTGGTGTACATATTCTGCATGTGTGGATATACTTATGCTATGGGCCTAAGTGGTGTAAGAGAAAAGGAAGCAACAAGCTCAACTAATGGGGTACAGAGAGACTCAAAAAGAGAGAGAATGAAGGAGAGAGAACATGTAGGATGGGGGGAAATTTCCTTCAATCAATTATTAAATGATGGAAGGAAAATCTAACACAATAAGGAAGGCAGATAAGATTTGCTCATTCTAGACCACAGTGGACTTAATTAATTACTCTGATCTTGTCTTTCTGTTCTTTAGGTGTGTAATGTTGCTGCTATGATATCATCCAAATAAAACTGTCTTCATGGCCTGTAGACAACACATAAACAGCAGCAGAGCACCACAGACAAATGTGACAAAATAAAGCAGACTAATTCAAAAGCATCTCTGGCGCTGCTGTGACAATAAACACAACACACCGGGAATCGTCGCCCAACTTTATGTCACGCCATGTTTTCTTTTGTTGCTTCTCATGCTTTCCCTTGTGACCAAAGCAAAACAAAATGAAAAGGACACACAAGCACATTCAAATAGACCACTGAGATATATAATATGATCCTGCACTACTGTTAACATTCCCAAACTGCTGCAGCACCTCACCCATGACTGCAGAGACAAAAAAGGAGAGAGGGGGTGGAAGCAGGATTGGGCACGAGCTGTAGAGCTTGTACAAATCTAATAAAATCACACCTACAAATGAGATCTCCACAAAAGAAGAATGTTTTCAACAACCTTTAAAGCGTGAACCCTGCACTGGGAGATAAATAACTAACTCTTCTGCTACTTCACCCCATGGGGTGCAACATGTGCCAGTCAAGTGGGAAAAAGGGGGTCAAGCATCTCTTTCACAACACCTCTGTACCATTTTAGTGGAGCTAGAATAGAAGCAGAAACAGTTCAGAGAATCACAACAATTACAAGATAAAGAGGAAAATCCTAACAATTTTATACATTTTAAATCTGACAACTGCAATGAATTGGCATATATTTCAACACCCAACTACCAATAAAACTGACCAGAACCCCATGGGCACTCTCGCATTGGTGGATAAATCATTACATGTGGGGGTGAGAAATCTGAGGGAGGGTCTGTGGAGGGGTTTCTGTCCACTGGGGCTCCATGAGGATGGAAGCCTGAGACAAACTCAGTTGGCAAGTTTTCACATGTTGCAATGCATCTCCATGTGGATGTGCAAACGCACGCCTACACCTGCACACACATCATCTTGTGCAGCAGGCACCTACAGGTAATTTACCGCACCAACGAACAAAGAAACATTAAAAAAACTCTCATTGATCTCTCTGTATGTGTAGGAGAAAGCACAAAGCAACAGAGGGTAGATGACAATGTCCCTCATCAGACCCTTGTGCAGTGTACGAGGACTGCTTAATGCAGTCACTGGCAGCCGTTGTGGAAGAGCACTCCATCACTCTGCTTCCCTCTCTCCTCCCCACAGTTCTTCCATCCCTTGTTCCTGCCGTCATTATTGTTGCCACCAGATAGCAATGATGCGGGGAAAGCCGTGGAGTGGTCCCCATGTCCCACAGCCACTACCAGAGAGAGAGTAAGACAGACAGTGAGGGAGGAGGGAAAATCACCATACAGAGAGGAGAGAGGCCGGCTTTTAGAGCTGAGTGCTGGGAGTGAGGGAGCAGCATGGATGGGTGAAGAGAAGGAGATGGAGGGAAGAGGAAGAGGAATAAATGGAAAGGAGAGAGAGAGAGATGGTAGTCGTTATGGGACTGATGTGTAATAAACAGTTTGAAGGAGCCTTCAGGGAAGCATTATTTTCTAGCTCAACATACCATCTTCACAACAGACACACACATTAGACACGAGCCACACACACGTACAACTCTGAACTCTGTGTGACTCATAACCTTATTCATATTTATAAGTATTCTAACACTGGCAGACTGCACTGATAAACACAAGTTTGGTGAAGTCTTCCATCGTGTCATTCTGGCTGATTAATGTCTGTGTTGCAGACAGTTAGGGGGCACCTGCAGGTGAAATGCAGCAATGCATTCTGGGTTTTCTGTGGCATATTAGTAATGTTAGTCACTAATGTATAAACTGAGCTCAAATTTCTGTCATCTAACTTCTGTTGTTTTAATTTGAAATATTTAGCAGTGTAACAGGCTATGCCACTATAATCTATCCTCATCATGCAAAGGCTACTCCAGTAGCTTTGCCTTCATCATAGCACCAGTAGAACATTAGATATACAACTACTAAGTGGCCAGACGTTTTTGGAGGCCAAATATTCAATAACTCAATTATTTGTTTTATTGGTACTGATAAAGTTAATCTGGGACTAAGAGGGAGAGATATTAACTTTCTTAGGAAATGGAAAGAAGTGTTCTGTATTTAAAATCTCAGAAACTTGTATACGAGAGGACTGAATGAAGATTTTTATACCTTAGCACTTTATTAACAGCTTTTAAAGCAATAGCTCAACATTTTGGGAAATATGTTAATTCACTTTCTTGTCGAGAGTTAGATGAGAAAACTGATCCCTCACTCATGCCGGTATGGAAAATATAAAGCTAATTAACATTAAAACATGTTTTATTGTTTACTCTGTATGCACTCATACACTCCCTTTTGTTTAATCTGTACAAACATTTAAGTGTAAAAACCTCCAGGGCATAAGCATATTTTCCAAAATGTTGAACTATTCCTTTAATATATAGTTAAGTTTATACCCCTATTTCTGTGGCTGTATTTTGTGACTGTTTGTGTGGTAGATTTTACTGTCATGCTATATTTTTGTTCTTTACTTTTATTTTGAAATGTCCGTGTTTGAGGTGCAGATTCAGCCATATGTAGTGTACGTACAGGCTGGGCTTTTTGATGATGGTTCTGTGCCTGAACACACTGGCTGAATGAAGAACAGATACTGTTGCCAAGTTACTTTTCACATTTGGGTCTTCAGGCACGATAGCTTTGCAAGCTGGCAATGACTACATGGATATCATCTACTTATTACTTGGCAATCACAACAAGAAGTGCCATCTAAAGCATCAGCCATAGTCATAGTCATTTGGAAGGACAAGAGAAACACACACTTAACACACAACACATATAGTGTACAGCAGAAGGGTTCAGGGTTAGCTCAGCAGATCAAGCATCAGATTGAAATCCATTAGTCTTCCTCAAAAATTAAGTGGATAAGAGAAAGAGCATGTCCATAACCAGCTCTGTGGGGAATCTGCATTACACTGGGCTGACAGTCACTCCAACGTGCTCTACCATGGGTCAGTGTATCACAGAATATAAATTAATTTAAAGGTGAATGAGTGACAGCCCTCAATCTCAACTTGTTTCATCACACCAGGAGATGTGATTCCATCTATGTGCCTCAGGTGTTTTGCCGCTATTTTAAAGGTGAACCAGTTGTTTGTTTCTGTCTCATCATTTCTCTCTTAGTCTTAATCCAAATGTCTTCTCATCTCATTTGCCATGGATCTGCTTCTCCCCCTCTACTCTCTCTTTCTCTCACAGTCTCTTCTCCCTCATTCTCTCTCCCCATGGACCATCCATTATATATCAGCGGGGCTTTTGAGCGGTGGGAAAATCAATGGCTCAGGCGTTCCTCTTAAACACCAGTGATTTTCAGATCCACTTTAAGTGCAGGAGTTTTGAGAAGATTTCATTGATGATTTAGGTACAATGTGAATCAACTCATGAATAAAAGCGAGGGAAGCACAGACACTGATGGGGAAATGAGGCTCCTGCCGCAGCTGCAGGACGTACAAACCCTTCAAAGCTCACAGAGAGGAAAATAAGGATGGAGGGAGAGGTCACAAGAAGAGAGGGAGGGAAGCAAAGTCAGATACTGTATTGGAAGAAAATCACAAAAGAGGAGGTTCAATTTTTGGAAGGGAGAAAGCTCCTCACTTCTGTCACTACCCCTTCTCTTCTCCCACTTTCCTCACTCTTCTCCTCCTCCCAGCCTATTTTTCGGAGATTACAGCACAATGCATCCGCCAGTGGAGACAGCAGCAACACGTTGCTCTGACCCAAATACAGCAGTGTGGTGTGATGATTGGCTAAGAGGAGCAAGGGTGGGGGGTGTAGTGCAGTGCATCCACAGCCACACATCAGCAGAAGCACCTTTAAAATTCAAACATTTATATAAGCTAGAAATGGCCTCCGTTTCTCCTTTCATCCAATTATCTCTCTCCCTCTTTCTTCCCCCATCTCTCCTGTCACTCATCTGTTACTCCATCATTCCACTTTCTCCTTCTTCCTATCTTTCCCTTTCCGTCTTCTTCTACCTTTCCTCCTCCTACGTCTCTGCGTTGGGTTCCCTCAGAAAAATTGGAGAATGAGAGCGATGGAAAGAGAGCGAGAAATAAAAATATGAAAGAAGGACGAAGACAGAGAAGAGCAAAGCATAGTCATCCATTCTTAATCAAAGTGGGGGCGTAAAATTCTGTGGTACTGCATGACAATCCAGCAAAAGCCAACACGCTTGCACCCTCATTTACTGTACCATTCCAAATTCATCCACAACTTGGAATTCTTGCTGTCTCTCATCATACACAGTATGCCTGCTTCCATCATTAGACACTGAGCTGACTCTCCATCTCCACTTTGCTGTAATGGTATTTAAGTCGTGGATGTGCCGTCTTCTGGGGACTGATGTTCATAAATGTCAAACTTTTCAAAGAAGAAACTGCCCTCCTCATCCACTGCATCTCTCTATAGATTAGAGAGTCTATACATACTGTTCTCAAGTATATTTGTGAGCAAGTACTCCCATGACATTTGTGTGTGTACATATATCATTCCTTTAAATATCTTGCTCATGTCTTACTCTAGTGAGCCTGGATCTCAACCAAGCTACCCTGCTTTCATCCACACAGACTCCCTTAAGGTGAGAAACCACCAGTGTTCTTTAATCAATCAAGGAGGTGAATTGTAGTTTGGACAAAATTTTTTCATCTCATTGTATGTGGATGTTGGAGCCACTTACACCATAAATAAGTGTGCGAATTAGTGCAGATATAGGCACTTGAGTAATTAATACATATGACCAATAACTGTAAGATATCAATGCATGTTGAAAACAATAGATTGATATATGAATTCACTGAAGGCAACAGGCTTGTTCTGCTTGTGCCTTTACAGGTGAATAATTCTCTATGACTGTCTGCTCCCACACAGGGGGAACTCCAGCAATTTAGTACAGCACTTCCACAAAGTTGAGATGCTTGAAAGAGACACCTCAATAAAGAATGTTTGAAATCGGTGCAGCAGAGGCTGAGATAGCCTGACTTCATGTCCCTAGCATGGGTCAAGCTCCACAAACACTGGATCCAACATTTCCCGTACTGCAATTCAACATCGTGTTTGATGAGACTTCCCCTGCCTGGTAAATGCCAAGTTCTTTAAAACTTCATGCCACAGTTTGTTTTCTGGTGTAAATCTGTAGTCTTCGGGCCCAAGATTACTCTCGCATACAAAATGTTTTTATGGCTGAGCAGTACTCCATATGACGAGTTAACTGAACTTCATGTGTAAAATTGGTGAACTAGCCCTTTAAAAGTCCACTGACGTAAAGGGAGTCATGCATTTTACATTTCTTGCAGCAGTAACAGAGGTTTGTTTGGAATAAATAGAAGAAGAGTTAGAATGAGCAGTGATAGCTACAAAAGAATGGGCCAAAAAGAAAGTC
Organism: Siniperca chuatsi; assembly: GCF_020085105.1. Lineage (NCBI taxonomy): Eukaryota > Metazoa > Chordata > Actinopteri > Centrarchiformes > Sinipercidae > Siniperca > Siniperca chuatsi. The sequence goes on along the minus strand of NC_058045.1, from coordinate 17,979,472 downwards.
AAATGGGTAACAAAAAAAGTGCAACAAAAAAATCCAAGCAATATGGTGCAAGGAGTGAAAGCTTATCATTAAACAAAGTGCAAATGAGGAAAAAAACTAAGCAACAAATGACACATAACATTAGGGTTCACAAAGCTCTGTTAATCATTCACCACATTTTGTGTTCCAAGAGCACATTAAACCAATACAACCTAAAGCAACCTCTGTTATTTAAAATGTGCACTTAAGCCAATACAAACTCTATCATATCCTTTTGTCTTGCTCAGGAAACACTCTCCTTGGATTTCCTACCAGGTCAACCCCTTTGTCTGTCAAATCTCTGCTGAGGTGCATATCATCATGTAGATGTAAGCAGCCTCCATGACAGCCAACCTGCTGGTGTGTTTTGGGATACAGTGACAGCCCCCCCCCATTGTAGCCGCACAGGGGAGAAAACATAACAAGTGGAGAGGCAGACAAGTGGCACTGTGCACCCCCTCATGGGACAAGAATACATTTCAAGCAGAACACAAATGGCAACATACACTGTTGTTTTCAATGCTGTATGACTGAGCTCTTAGCATGTACTTACTACCTAGAAGAGAAATTGCTTTTGTTCACAAAATTAAGGGGTTGCATGTACAGATCCACAGACAAACATGTTCATACAGGTGAAAATGTGTTTGGCAGAATCACACACACACTCACACACAGAACATAGATATAAACTGCAGCCTGGGGTGACGCCACAAATTAAATCCCTTTTGCGTAATCTGAGGTCCACAGTCATAATTGCCACAATGAGGCTGCAGGGACCACACACACAAACGCGTACACACACTATTTATAGAGCTCGGGCTCTCTCGATCCCTCCTTCTCTTCGTCCTTTATTTTCTTCCCACCTCCCAACCATTTCTCCCCGCGTGCTCTAAAAGCTTTTCTACCTCTGAGCAATCAAATGACACTTTCACAGTACTGCAATGTGATCACAAGGACACCTTGTTTTCTGTTTCTCCCCCTCACTCTCTCCCCAGCCCCCTCTCCACACTTTGTCTTTCCCTGGGGAAGTAAATGAGGCCAAATTTTCTCTTTTCTCTTATGCGACTTAATCAGAACGATGACGCTGGTAGCTGCTTATAGAGCAGGAGGAAATTCTTAACAAAGAACACCCTCTTGCACAACATGTCCTCCTTCATATTCTCATTCATTCTGCCCAACAATATGTTTGGTGCTGTCATGTCCGAGTGAGCCTGGGAATGAAGTGGATAAAAACGAGTTAAAATCTACAAGCAGCACACATCTACACATTATCGACTGTCTGGCGTACTAGCACCTTATTGTAGCCTCACATTATACATCACAACACACCAAATCTCACACTCACACATCTGCTGATATCCAACAGCTACTGTGTGAAATATGCATCAAATCCCTGGTATAATATAGTATTGATACATCACTCTGAGGAGAGGACAAAGCTGTTGTTTTATTAATATTCAAGGATTAAAGACCGTAGTATGGTGACCTTTAGTCTCATATGACCAGAATAGTTTATGGTTTAAAAAAATAGTAAAGGTCATGACCCTACACATCTTGGTACAGATGCTAAAAGAAAGAAAAAATAACAGACAAAGTGAAAAAGTGCAACAAATGTTCACATTCGGGAAGCTGGAACTAGTGAACAAGTGAAATGATTTATTGTTTATCACAGTTTTAGATTAATTTTCTATTCTAACAATCGAAGAATTGTTTCAGCACAGTCACTCACTTACAGACTGAAGCAGGGGTTAACATCCAGCAAACAAAGTCAACAGTGGGAACATGAGAACTGGCTCAAACCGATGTGACCTTTGCCTCAGTATCTCCTCAGTTCAGGTTCATTCAATTTAACTAAATACTGTTTATCTGAACACTGTGGCATTCTAGTTCAACCTCCTATATACTTGCAGATCAATTTATTGATCAATCTATCCATTCGACTTCCACCTGACCATGCATTCATCCCTTGTCTGCAAACATTTAGCATGGGTGGTCTCAGCAACATGAAAGACCAGCCACTTGGCTCAAACTTACATCAGCAGCTAGAATAAGTTCTATTTCACCAACACTGTGGACTATGTGCATATGTGCATCTCTCTGTGTTTGTGCCTATCTACGTGTTTCTGTGCAATTGCGCATGTCTGTGTCTTTCTGTATATATACATGCAGACATGTGTGTTCATTCATGCAGGCATGCAAGTGTATTTGTGTGAGTGTGCTACTCTGCCTGGAGCACAATGTGAAGCAAGAACGATGGCCAAGATTTGTGAACCACCTTGGAGGAGAGTAAGTATGGAGGTTAAGGTCACAAAGGCACCTGGAGATACAGGAGTGGCGTACGTGGGTGTGTGTGGCCAGTGTCAAGCTTTACCTGGTGCCTGACATATAAAAACAGACAATAGAAAGATAGCTGCAGCACTGAGAGAGAGTCATGAACAGAAAAAAAGACAACAACAAACAAAAGGAAGACTGACAAGAAAAAAGTAAAGACAAAACAAAGTGGAAAAAAGGCAGTGGAAAAAAGGCAGTGGAAAAAAGGCAGTGGAAAAAAGTGGACAAGTAGACAAAACAGAAGAAAGGGGAAGAAAAAAGAAAACAGACACAAATTGGATGTGAAAGGCCCTCTAAAACATGGCCAATCTTTTCCTCTTTGGTCTGTATTTTGGAGAAAATAAAGCTCACTTTTTCCTTGAGCATGGTGAGACCAAATCAATAGCGCTCCCAGTGCACAACTATTATTTTTCAAAGGCTCCTGCAAGGAAGAGAAAAGGCTGGAAAAGAAAGAGGGAGGAGGGTGGGCAAGGATGTACACATCTTCTGCAGCACTGGGGAAGACACCTGCGAAACAAATGTTACAAATCTGGCATGTAAGAGGAGGCTCTGATTGAGACAAAAGCCATATTCACACAAGATCAAACAACCCGAAAAACATAACACTTACTCAACTTATCTGTAAATCAAGCCAATTTCTGACCTTAAATGCCAATTCATAGATAAAGCATTCATCTAAAGCTGAAAATCATCATAGCTGATACCAGGAGTATTCAAACAGCATGCCTGTATTGATGTCTTGGTCGTGCTGTATTTTAGGTGTACGTTTGAAGTCTTTCTCTCCTATGAGGCATAACATATAGAGCTGCTTTGAAGCAGCGGCCTGTTTGATGTGACTTAACACCTCCAGCCTTAAGGCTTCTTTGTTCAGAGCCAGAGGCTTTTAACTGTATTGCCCCCCTCCCTTTACAACACACACCTGATGCAAACACAAGTAAACACAGAAAGAGATAGTGATACCTTTAGACATACGTACATAAAAACGTTCCCGAAACAATCCCATTCTTTCATTCTCTCAATTGCTTCCCTCTCTGTCTGAGCAGCACCACAGCCAGATCACAACCTGACAGATGGATCACATCTTCTACGCCTTAGCAACCAAAACCTACAAATCAGCTAGGTCACAGCCCCCGCCTTAGCAACTGTCCCCTCCATATCTGAGGCAGATGAGGGAAGCCTTGTGAAGCTCCGGCGGTCCAGAGAAGCGTGACGGTGAGCGCTGTCTAAGAAAGAATGATGTTTTCTCTCTCTCTCTCTCACACCTCTTCTCCCTCTCTGTGAACTCCCTCTATCTAGCCATCTACATCAAATACATGTTTATCCAACATTAAGAATAAAAGGGAGCACATTCAAATGAAGAGTGGCGGCTCAGATGTTCCCAGAGTGCTCAGCAAATTCGTTTGACAACTCTGAACTCCATTTAAAAAAAATCTGCTTAGAGTGTATTTGCATGCCGTTTTTTCCTTCTTTTTTTATCTGTTGCCCTCTCTCAGCAACATGTTGACTTTTTTAGCAGGAGATGTAAGGAAACAGTGGTGAACTCAGGGAAAATGTTCCCAGAGTTTCCTGCTTACACTTAACTGGTGTTTATCTTACAATCCAAGTAAGTCAGCGCTGAGATGAGAAGGGAGAGGTTATGTAATACCAGCCAAAGATGAGCTCCACCAATGAACATTCTGATAGGAGACTTCTGCTTAGTAACATAATCATACTGAACACAGAAAGGAGAGACAGAAAGCGAGGGAGAGAGAAAAAGAGGGTGAGGGATGCTAACAGGTATACAGAAAGAAAGAATGATATACTGTAAAAAATAAATAAATAAATAAATAAAACTGGACTAGATGAGTGAGACTCAGGAAGCGACAAGGGACAATAAGCTGAGGAAGAAGACCAATGTTTCAGCCACAACCCACAGTACAGTATTGTGTATATTTCTGTGAGCCCGTGACTGTGTCTGTGGACACATCTTTTGTTTGATGTCGGCATGTGATCTTCAGACCTTGAGCTCCAGCGGGAGGCAGGAAGGTATCAACACCCACCTCTGCACCCAACTGCAGCTATATGCCGTCAGTCTCCTGGGCAACAGGCTGGGAATAACAGCAATGAGGTGTCAGGGTGATACTAAGCAATGCTGATTCTTCATGTGAGTGTGTGTCTATGCAAATAAAAGCAGCATTTGTACATGGCTCAAGCTCTCAAATGTTTGTTTAAAATCCATTCTTATATTGGAATACTACTGTAAATACAGCCAATAGAAAAGGACTTTTCTAAACACATCAGAGTCCTTGAGTGGGAAACACATATACACATTGCTTGGAAAGGGAAATGTTGGACAGGGTGTCACATAAAAAGTTCTCACTGCTCAACAAATACGCACACTTTTTAACCTTGGGAAACACTATGACCACTATTTTATTGGTGCAGGAAAGAACAACCTAAGACACTAAATAAAGTTCTCAATTTACTGCTCTGTCTTTAGTTCCACTGTCACCTCTCACCTTTTCTATATTCAGATAGGTAAACCTTCAGTCCACCAATGAGAGCTATCAGCCTCTGGACAAAACTGATTAAACAACTCCTGGACAACAGTCCAAGGGGGATGATGGGTTAAAGGAATAGTTGGACATTTTGGGAAAAGCAGTTATTTGCTTTCTTGGGTTAGACGAGAAGATTGATGCCACTCTCTTATCTATCTGGAAAGTATAAGGCTACAGCCAGCAGGTGGTCAGCTTAGCTTAGCAAAAGACTGGAAACAGCTAGCCCGGCTTTGTCCAAAGGTAACAAAATCAACAACAAATTCTGGTTTTTACAGGGGATTGTGTGCTAAACTATTTCTTGGCCAGGAGCAGTGGCTTCCTGAAGTCTTTTCATCACCGTGAGGTTGCCAGGCAACCAGCGGAGACTCCAGAAGTCATCTTAAAAACAAGGAAATGTCTCTCTTGCACCTTCAAATCTTGTGTACAGTATTTTGTTTCTAAAGTAGCTTATGTAACTAATTCCATTTCGTCCTGTATAAGAAATTATATGTTAAGTGTGAACTTCATTATAGGTTCTATATTATGAAAGTGGCAAGAGATGTATTCTATTATACAGTAGAAGTGCATTTAATAACTTAATTTCGCTCACCATCACTAACCCATAACCTTAATAGCCAAATGTACAAATAATGGACAGCAGGCTATTAGGGCTACTTGATTTATCCATCAAGGATGTAAAGAGGTTTTTACAGAAACAAAAGAAAGAGGCTACACTTGAATAAACTTTATAGCCTGCTGGTTCAGTGTGTGTTAGAGGCAAGCAATATGCTGGGGGGGAAATGCCATTAACAAGTACTGAAACATTAAAAGAAATAATTTCACGGCACTATGTTCACTTAGTGTATCATTTCAAGCTGTGTATAATATTCCTATAAGAACTAACAAGGACTTAGAAAGAATTTGTTAGGGTTTAGTGATTTTACAGTGACATTATCATATGTAAACCTATTTCTCACTATAACATTTAAAATTCATCTCTGTCACAAAGTATTGCATTTATACCTTGCGACTTCCAAGTATATATTTTCTTTATGTATCATATCATATAGTAATACACTATCTGTCAAAGTTATTTCCAACAGGAACTGTATTTTTCTCATCATACTGCTTTATATTTACACTTACAAATGTACTATTGGGCTTCTTTGAGTTATTATTGCAGATTATTTTGCCAGGTCAATCTGTGCATCAGCTATCAGTTAGCAGAAATACACTAGCAAAACTTGTCAGAAATGTATTCATTACCACGCCCAATATGGCAGGAACATACTTGAAAATTACCGCTGGGCTTTACTGGCCCATTGTGCCACTTCATTGCTGTCATACTCGGTGCCTATGGTGAGAGGCTCATCAGAAGAGCCTAGAGATCCACAAAGAGATGCTGGTGTAAGGATGGATGGATGGATGGATGATGAACTCACTGGTCCATCACTGGACAGCTCAATCACAGCAATATTATTGTCAAAGCAAAGCAAGCAAGCATCATGCCTTATCGCAACAGCATGGCTGATTTCACACTGTGTAGAGGTGTAATCAAGGGTGTAAATATACACAGTGCAGGCAGTGCAGTTGCACTGGGGTCTGTGGGGTGGGGGGGCCTATAGATAGAACGGGCCTTCCAACAATGTGTTGGGTGGAGAATGGACCTTTGCAAGTGATTCAGATTGCAACTTCGGAAATACGCCTGTGTTCAAAGAAGTACTCACGTTAAATTAAAATTGGTGCCATTTGCTATATATGCCCTCGAAAAGGCAAACCCATCTCCATCATGGTTTTCTACATACACTATAAAAACTATTCAATTAAATGAATAATTTCTTATTTTCTTTGGTATTTTTGTCATATACAGATATGCAATGATGATTGTTGCGTAATATATATGTTGATGTTGTCCAATGTCAAGTCTCTATTGATCATGTGACAATACAATATACGGTAGCTAGTTTAGGTGCTATCCATGGTTCTCTGTGTCCTCTCTACTTTCCCAATACAATAGTCTAAGTAACTCATTCGACTGTAAAACCCAACATGATGCTGGTAAAATATATAGACAACTACTGGTGTGTGTGTGTGTGTGTGTGTGTGTGTGTGTGTGTGTGTGTGTGTGTGTGTGTGTGTGTGTGTGTGTGTGTGTGCTTCATAACTAGTAACTAGCTTGCACTAGGGCCCGTCATAATAGCATGCACAGGGGCCCGTCGTAACTACCTTACGCCACTGGGTGTCATGCCAAATGTCACACACACTCTTACCATGCATTACAGAGAAGATGATTCTGAATGTCTATACTTACATACATATAAGAACTTGGTTAGCTATATATAAGAACTTGGCGAAAAAGTGGAAATGACAAATGCTACACAACATTTTTAAGTGTGCTAAAACTTTATCTGTGAAGAAACATATATATTCAGTGTGGCTTCTAAGTCAGTTCTGACATTTTCAAATGAGCTATAGGAAAAAGATGCAACACTAAACTGCAAAAATTCTGCATGGGCTTATATTGTAGTCATTGAGGCATCTTCTGATGATCATTGCATTTAAATGTTGCTGTTTTCACGCTGCATTCACAGTTACATTTCTCTGATATAGCTATACCGATAGAGAAACTCTATTTGGGAGTTGCATGATGCAGAAAAAGAACATTTGAACCGAATGCGTCTCAGCTGAACTTTCTTGTTCTCCATTATATACTGTAGTGACTCTGACATTTTTCACTCGCACTGATCCCCTTCACCCACTGCTCCATTTAAGAATAAATATTAAAATCCCTTGTGTTGCCCCTCCATTTCCATGCCCTCTTCTCTCTGTCCTTTCCTCTTTCTCCTTATCACCTCGCCTCTCATCTATGACAGGACACAGGAGAACAGCTTCCAGGTCCTGATCTGTATCTCTCTAACGCTCTCCATCGCCTTGCTCCCTCTTTTCCTCCCCTCCTTCCCTGCCCTCATGACTCCCCTCCCTCCCTCGTCCTATCTGTGCTCTGGTCTGTGCTCTGCGGCTCTTCGTCCATATCAGAACAGAAACACACCCTGATTCCTATCTCTCCGTTCTCTGTAGAATACACAATATGAGACGCCCAGCAAATGATACTCGCCCTCCTTCTTTCTCTGTCAGTCTCCTTCTGTCTTTCTCTCCATGTCCCTGTGATGTAAGTGTAAGTGTGCATATACAGTATATTCCCTGTGATTTCAGTCTCTTGTCCCTATGCAGAAGGGAATGCATAAACACTACATTATCAGTACAGAGGAGGTGTTCTGACAGGCAGAGACAGATAACACATGACAGTGACAGTAGTCACATGCACATTCAAAAACACACATTTATTTGCAGTATGCACACATCTCCTCCACTTAAACAGCACAAGCAGGTCCATCCATATTCAGTGGAACAGTACAGACAATATGATATGAGCTGATATGTGAAAGGTGCTCGAAGACAGGTTTGGATGGCTCCCTTTTAAAAAACTGTCAATTGAAAGTCATCTCATCTTATGTTGCAGAGTGTATATGAATTTTAATGGATATGGAAATTTGTAAGGTCAAAAATTATGTTTATGCTTGAGGCTATGTGTGTATATAAGTGTACTTGTTCCCTTTCTCCACCTTCACTATTCTTTGCTCTCATGTTGGTCTTCTGTGTGACTCACACGCAAACACAAGTACCAACACACACACACAAACACACACACAAACACACACACACAGATACTCTGGATGTTGCAGTCCTGTGCTCTGCATCGCTGGCTAGTTGCCAGGGTGACACCCCATCACAGGGTTAGGAAACAAACAGCCCATAATATAATTGGAAACTGTACAACATGAAAACACTGCATGACCTGTCCTGTTACCCTGGAGACCTCCAGCCTTCCCATCATACTCAGCTGCACATGCCTCCTCCTCTGTGGAAGGATGGATGGCTGTGATTGGTGGCCGAGATGCTGCTACTTGTAGCAATAAAAGATAAGTTAAGAAATGAAAAGGAATAAATGAAAATGAATGCTATTTCTGGTTTCAAGTAAAAAAACACCTGATGCTTTCATTAATTGATAACATTCTAAAGGCAACTTTTGCTGATTAAAAATAAACCTAATTATTCTAAAAACGGAATCTGCTGGAATTCCTGCAAGCCAAATATATCACAAGAAACATTGACTTGCTGTGAAAGTGTGTGTGAAAATCCACATGAAAAAAAGGTTCAGACAGAGAAATGTCTCCTGGTGACTGTGTCCTAGATTAACACCAAAGCATTGAGTGACTGAGAGAGCCTGTGTGTGTGTGTGTGTGTGTGTGTGTGTGTGTGTGTGTGTGTGTGTGTGTGTGTGTGTGTGTGAGTGTGTAGGCCCATGTATGAGTGGTATACAGAGAAACTCCAAGGCACAGCAGCTGTAGCTAGCTTGCACTTGGGGTTTAATCTCCAGGCCTAATAAGGATCAATGTAAATGCAGAGTGATACTGTTCTTTCCAATGACAGGACCTGCCACAGAGGATCACCCAACACTCCTCCTACTCAAACCAACATTCACACTTCTCCAAGCTGCACAGTCCAACAGCTCTGTGTGTGTGTGTGTGTGTGTGTGTGTGTGTGTGTGTGTGTGTGTGTGTGTGTGTGTGTGTGTGTGTGTGTGTGTGCATGTGTGTGTGCACGTGTGTGCGTGTGTGAAGTCAGCCAATACAGATGAAGTATAAGATTACTTATGCAACAGCAAATACATTAAGATTCTCAACAGCCCTCATATCAGATTGTCTATATCAGTGTCAGGTTTTATACACCTACACATGAAGCAGGAGGAAAGCCAACACTGCATGCTAATGCAGGCTAGAAAACAATACTAATAATATCAGATTAGATCTCTGCTGTGAAAGGTAGGTAGATATCTGCAGCAATATTAAGACCACACACTATAAACAGCAGACAGATCGTACAAACAGTAAATATGAATGATTATTGTTACAGCTCAACAGTTCGCCAAGTCTCATGTAAAGAGTTTATCCAGACAAAATGCACAGCCCTGAATGTGTACTTCATATGTTATGCTGAGAGCACACAATTCAAATGTAAGTGTTTGTGTGTGTGCTCAGGTGCAGCACAATATGAATAGGGTTCATGCAGAGCTGACAGACACACAAGTGTGCTGTGTGCTAGTGCTGGGTATCAAACATCAGTCACCTTTGAGTGTTGGCCAATGAGTACTTGAGGTTGGCGCTTAATCTTAGGTCAGATTTTTTATTTTTGTTTACTTATTCTTGGACAAGTATTAGCTTGTCATTTGTTAATTTTTGATTTAAGTATGAACATTTTTCTACGTGGAAAAGGTTGTATAAGGGAAGTAAGGCATTTGGGATCATATCATCATAAGATAATTTTGGTATTGTTACCAAAATTCTAGTATGGTATTTGCACTGATTTCAAAACATTTCCAAATTTACCCAGCTTCAGGTTCAGAATTTGCTAGCAAACACGCATGCATGCATGCACACACACACACACACACGCAAAAGCCACATAAAGTGACTTGTGAGAAAAACAATTTGTAACACAAAAGGACCACATAAAAGCCTCTACAGACTTTTGCCAGCTGCATTAATTATTTTTTTGGCTGCATGGGGGCAGTGGAACAAGCTGAAAACACAACACTGACATACAGTATATCAGTACTTTAAAGCTGGTCTGGCAAATGTGTTGGCAAACAGTTGTCTATTTACACATCCAGCAGATACACATCCAGCAGATACAGCAACAGATAGAGCAACATTAACAGTCATTTGGAGTCGTGTTTCTATTCTTTCAAAGTATACTCTATACACCAAGCACAATGACCTCAGGTGTTTCTTATTTTTAACTGTAGTCAGTGGTGTATCTTTTAACTTTGCCAGCATGTTTCACCACTCATTTGCAGAACACTGGTGTGAAGTAATTTGAAGTTTCAGAATTATGCTCGTCTGCAGCATGGTATAAACTGGTGTTAACTTTATACCAGGCACTTGGTAAATGTGCTCTCAGCCCGACTCTGTCCCAATCGATTAAGCCAAGCGCCACTTCAGCTTAACTGCCCTCGGAAGGACCTGGCCTCAATAATGTATACAGCCATACAAGCCTCTATTACTCACAATTAATAATACATGGACTGCCTGCCCGGCTATCTCCATCTCACTATTCTTTCCTTCTCCCCATCTCTGCCTGTTAACAGTGATGGGCTGCACCATCTGGCACTGAAGAGAGACCGGGGGCTGGGGGTGGAGGAGGAGGAGGAGGAGGGGGTGGTGAAGTTCACAGAAAGTGTGGAGTTAGGCCACTGAAGTAATACACACAACTTTGTTTAAAAAGAAAAAAAAAAAACATCTGAAAACTATTTTGAGACGCTGCAGTGACCTTTTCGTGACATCAATAGCAGACAATGTTCATTTCCTTACAAATGAGTGCATGAGAGAAATGTAATTTGGGCATGTAGCTATTTATGGACTGTGGGCGTATTAACTGCATGTGGATGAATGTGCATCTAAACTGCACTAACTGTTGAGAAGGTCAACCATCACATTCTATCAGCTTTACTTGTGCTGCTGCCCATTGCTGTGAGAGACTTGCTGTGCTATAATGATATTATCAAGTCCTACATTTTATCTCCCACTCACTATTACTGAATCTCCTATATACCTGTCCCTCCCTCTGTAACTGTGTTTGTCTGCGTCCCAGTGCCATATGGGCAGCTGCTCTACAAGCCTGTCAAGTTAACAAGTAGTAGTTCATTATGACAAGTAGTACAGTGTCTTCAGTGTGAACTGTATGCGTGGTTGTGTTTGTGTGTCTGAGATAGTATTTGGAGAGAAAGAGAAAGGGTCAAACATCCCTGAAAAACTAAAATAAGTGTTGCTAAAAAGACAAACATGTAAGTCCCTCAAGATTATACAAGTCCCACTCTACTATAAGGTTGCAACTAATGCTACTTTACATTGTTGTTTTATCTAATTGTTTAGTTTATAAAATGTAATAAAATAGCAAAAAAGGCCCAACAGAAGTTCCCAAAGACCAAAGTGATGCCTTCATATTGCTTGTTTTGTGCAACAGCCCAAAACCTCATCATATTTGATTTATCAATCATATAAAGGAGAGAAAAGCACTATGTACCATGCTTTATTCCTGAAAGTGTTTTGCAAGCTTGCCTTCATTAGGGTGGTATCTGAGGTAGTTTCTGTTTTGGGTTATATTTATAAAACGTATACAAAACAACATTACAACCATCTTTTCAATTCCATTAATCTCAGTCCATTAATGGGTAAAAACAGACTGAATCTTCATTTTTCAGCACATAATAGCAAATTGTGGTGAAACAGATCTGTGATCGGTGTGTAGTGTCAATATAGTAAAAAAGGGAAATGTAAACATGTCTCAATGATGAACAATACAGTAATTACATAGGTCAGATATGCTGAGTTTCCCTAGGATTGGTTAAAATTGCATCTAAGATTAGAGGTTAGGGTAGGTTAGGTTAGGGACTTGAAGCATCACCTGTGAGATAAGAAGGAAGGCAGGGGGGAAGTAGTGAGTGAACAAATGAGTGAAGACAGATCCATCATCGATCCATGTGATTGTGGGGGACAAAAACAAGCAGCTGAGGAATGGAGGCCCAGTAGTGCAACAGACAAAGAGCTGCCTGAAGTGTTGGGCAGAGGAGATAGAGAGTACAGTAAAGGCCTGAGCACTGTTCTTCTGTCAGAGATGGAGTGTGATTAACAGCAGCTGAAAAAAGGCTGTCCGCTCAGGGCCCTGACATTGCTCACTCAACAACTCACATCCACACACACAGTCACTCAAGCAGCACTCTGGGAAATGAAGCAGCCGATTCTCAGAACAGGGTGACCTTCTCCCACCATGCACCACTCTCCGGAGTGAGAATCTGTCCCGGTAGCCGCTTTGAAGACGACGATGTCAGAGCTGTTGTTCCTTTGACTCTTTAAAAGCAAATGTAAATGTGCTCACTTTAGTAATTGATCTGATATTTCTTTGCCAAACAGAATGCTGCATATATATGTGGAACATTCACACTGGAGAAATAAATCAAATAGAGCTTTGAGTGTGTTAAAGCAACTCCAACATCTCTAACTAAACAGAAAAGGAAGTCTTCTCTGGAAATTCTCCTAAATGGTACCCTTCCCTGTGTGGGGATGCAGTAACGGAGAAAAAAGATGTGAGGTCGAGGCTAACTGGACAGTCAGAAATGCCAGGGTCTACTATTCAAAGCGTAACCCTGACAGCTGTAAAGAAGATACAAGCTGACATCTAATAATGCAAATGCTGAGGGTTCACTGGCCTTTACAGCCTTAGGGCATGCTGTCTGTTTCCACTCGCTTTTACACAGGGGGCACACAGAGTAAAAAAAGGAAAGCATGCTGAGGATACTACATACGCTGCACACAGACATCCTACTGATATCTTCTTTCTGTGTCATACTTTTCTATCCTGCAGCTACCGACAACAAACTACATCTCTCGCTGACTTCCTCTCTCTCATTTGCGGTTTCCTGTTTCTCCCATTTGCTCCGTCCACTTGCACTAATGGATAACAGAAGACAAATTACAGCCCTGAGGTCAGTGTGTGGGTGTCAGTCTGTGTGCACATTGTGAGTGTTCATGTGTTCATGCCTGCGTGACCATGAAGAAAAATGTACAAGTGTTAGAGGGACTGTTGTTAGTGTGTGAGTGGCGTTACCAGTTAGAAAGTGTGTAACTACATGTGTGACAAAGTCCTTCTGGGCTGTGTGGGTGTGTGTGTACAGATGTGCACAGCATGAAATCGCAGACAGCTGTGTTATGTGTGAGAATAGGTGGTGAAAGAAGCCGTTACTCCCCTACAGCATGCTGTGGTGCCCCCCTGCTTGTTCTCCTCCTTCTCTTTTTTCTCACTTGCTTTCTTTCTCTTCTTATCTTCATATTTCATTGCAAGTAACCTTGTTTACAGTAAACTAAAATGGTCAGTGTGTACTTTGAAACTATATAACATTTGAATACTACACATAGGTTCAAACTGACGTGTTCCTTTTATAACAAGACTAAGAGTCTATAGACATGCTAGCAGCTCTGTGAGGCTATACTGCTTTGAGCTAAATGCTAATATCAGCTAACATCAGCATGCTAACATGCTCACAATGATAATGTTGACATTTAGCAGGTATCATGTTTACCATGTTCACTGTCTTGGTTTAGCGTGTTAGCATACTAACATTTGTTATTTAACTCTAAACACAAAGTAGTAGTAAAGTTTTAGAGTTTTGCAGGTATTTAGTCCTAAATCAAAGTATTGGACAAATTTAAATTTTGACCTGATGGTGGCATTAAATGACAAGTTAGAGGATCACCAAAATTATTACAATTCATCCTAAAGAGGGGCTTGACTGTACCAAATGTAATGGCAATCTGTTCAATATTTCAAAACCACAAATGTCAACCTCATAATGGCACTAGAGGAAAATCGGGGGATTACCCAAGTCAGTAGGATTCATCCTCTGGGGATCATTAATGTCTGTACAAAATGTCATGGCAATCCAATAGGTGAGATTGAGAAAATGTTGAGATATTTCAGTCTGGACCAAAGTGGTGGACCGACTGACTAACCTCACTTACACAGAAAGACCTAACGGACACTTTCTGATACTTAGAGTTAACTTTCAAGACCAGAGTTCCTTGGGGAGAAAAGGGGAAAACAAAGACAAAGAGAAAATGGCTGTGTACATATGTGTGTGTTTGTGTGTGCTTTGTATGTTTGTGAAGGGGTGTCCTGTGGAGAACTCCAGACACAACAGGCTTTTCCCTGCAGGACTCTGTCTTAGCATGACAGCCTGATTAACATCATACCTACACCTTCTCACACACACACACATACACATTTCCACAAATCATCACACATCGGGAGTCACATCTTGGGGGAACATTATCACAGGTGCACACACACATATGCACACAGCCGCACAGTAAATCATTCAAGCTTATCTTCCACCTGTTTAGCATTTTCAGATACGTGCCTGTGTGCATGCGACATCATATCGGTATCAAGCAACACAAAGGAAAGCATTTATTCACAAATGTACGTGTTCAACTAGACACACAGCATTAATGCACAAACTATCAACACTGTTGGCCCAGCAATAATTAGCTGCATCTCTGTCTGACCGTGATGAGAGCATAGTGGTGAAAATGTAAATATCATTCCCTTTGTCTCAATTCTATCGATGCCATCTTCAAAGCCTTGCTGGCATTTAGGCAAATCTCTCACTTTAAGCCCTTAGAGAAGGGGGTCATGGCACTCCCCCCTCGGACCATCCCCCCTCTCTCTCTACAGAGCTCACGGACTTGCGACAGAGATAGAGCTTGACATTTCCCGCCGAATGAAGAAAGAGACAGCAGGACGGGAAAAAAATAGCAGGGATTAAGCAGCAACGGGCAGAGAGAGTTAGAGATCTGAGGAGAGAAAAAAATGGATCAATACATGAGGTCTAATAAAGGGAGGATTTATTGGCACCTTGCAATAATGTGAAGCGACGTCAATACAGCTCAGGAATTGTCTTAAAGAAATGAAGGACTGTGAGTGGAAGCATAGGGAGCTCACGCTTCCTTCAGCACCACGGAGAGCTCCTAGTGTCAGCTTATGCAAACGGACCTGGGACAGCTCCTTTAAGTCTCCATGAGTGACCTTTCACCCACTTTCAAGCTAGTACTTTTCCCTCATTCCCTGCAGCCGTCAACCTCTAGCCCTAAGTCTTTACCTGTTAATTTCATATCTGTTACAATTTTCACCTCCCACATCATTTAAAAAAAAAATGCAGGCCAGTTGTAATCGCAGAGGAGGAAAAACTAATTCAGCCAAGGCCGGGATTGCTTGGATAAGCCAGCTGAGTAGAAACACACAGACACATTCACACAAAAGGAAACAGCAGAAACACAGGGTGCCAAGTCAGATTACATTTCTCTATAACCTCTCAAATGTAACATTTGGATATGATTTCAATTAATATTACAAGCAGGAAACTACTACGGGATGGAAAAGAAACTATATAACTATAGAATCTCTAAAGAACAGAAGCAAGCGAAACAAGAGAACACACACAAGAGAAAAAAAAGGAAAAAAAAAAAACACACTCAGTGAATAAGCTGCTGTCAGCAAAAGTCCTGAAGCTACTATCAGCATAGTAGGGATCACTAGGATTCATCTGAGAGTCTCTATAGACACACACACACACTCACAGGAGAAAAGCAAACATTTTAAACACCTTCCTGAGGATTGTGTGAATACGGGCTGTCTACACTTTGGATTTTTGACATAATGAAAATTCCAGATCTCTCTCTCACACACACACACACTAAAAGGGATCTCAGGGCTGACAGAAGACTTTCGCCCCTCTCTCCTTCATCACCTCTCCCTGTCTTTGTGCATCCAGCCTGACAGGATCTGCAGGATATCCCCTCTTTCCACAATTGCTT
The DNA here is from genome assembly GCF_020085105.1 of Siniperca chuatsi. Classification (NCBI taxonomy): domain Eukaryota; kingdom Metazoa; phylum Chordata; class Actinopteri; order Centrarchiformes; family Sinipercidae; genus Siniperca; species Siniperca chuatsi. Next base: position 17,963,118 of record NC_058045.1, on the reverse strand, counting down.
ACCTCCCACCTCCTCCTCCCTTCCTGCTCTTCTTCTTTCCTCCTCTTCACTCCCCTGTTTTCTGTGCCCCGGCTCTCATAGCTTCCCTGCTCCCTCGATCTCTCTCTGTCAGCTCATTAAGCTTGACTTATCTCACAGTGCAAAGTGGAAATTAAATCCTGGGCCCTGAACCCCATCCTTCGCCTCTGTCCCTCGTTGTCTTGTTCTTCACACCCCCCTCCCACCTTACCCATTTAACCAAGTCAATGGAGGTAAATTATGATTGCGTTGTGTTATGATGGTCTGGGCAGTTTTTACAACCCTCTGCAGTGCTTATCGGTCCGAGACAGAGCAGTTGCCATACCATACTCCAATGCAGTTTGTTCTTAAATGGGGATCATAATGGCTGGCTGCTTTTTGGAGGTTTTGCATGTTGGTGCAGTTGTAGTTTCGAACTGCAAAGGCAGATCATGGATACAGCTGCTCAGTGCTCAGTATGTAAAAAAAAGGCACCATCAATTAGATGTCAGTTTATTAATAGTTTTGGAAGTAGCAGTCTCTCTGTTTGCCTTCTGTCTTGTAATACAGCCTTCTCTTCTCTTTTTTTGTTGTACTGTGTCTCTATTTAACTTCCCTTTCCTTTGGGTCTGTCCAGCTCTCCAAAGCCTCTCTCCACTCCTGCTTTTAACTCAGAGGGCAGTAAAAGTTAATGTATGTGACAGAAGGGTAATCAGAGTATTCTTAAGCGGTAAGACCATGCTGCACATGGAGTCACGTGAGATTAAGGAACTGTATTTGGCAGCATTAACAGAAAATCGTTCCATAAACTCTGCTAATTCAACTTCACTGGAGGTGAAGGGGAGACCTCCCCTCTCCTCAAACAACATCTGCACAGTCCCTGATACTAACATACTGTAGAGACACACACACACACACACACAGGGAACCACACATACTCCTGCACACTAACAAAAAGCCACTAATCTTGGTCCAGCTCCATTCTGTGTCCTCCAGCTCATTCATATCTGACAAGCTTAAGGTGTAGTTAAGCATTTAGCCTCTCCTTGTTCTGGCACTCTGTTCGGCAGTGACGCACACTGCAGAGTGTTGGTGATTCGTCAGCAGCCAATAGGATTATCAACGCAGAGTGTTGCATTGTGGGTTTTCTCGCACCTGGGAGGTATGTTTCATTCAGTAAGGCAGACATTGTTGTTTAGATTGTATTTAGCAGCAATAAACGGATAACCAAAATGAATGGAACGGAATATGACAGAAATGGAAAGTATGACCTGAATCTGCTAATCCATTCATTGGTAGTCACACAGTAGATCACATTGCAATGAAAGAAAAACATTTGCAATGGGACAAATACATGACGTCAGCGCCCACACCACATGTCTAATCTATTGTGTGACTGCAAGCTGAATCTAACTTTGCATCCAAAAAAGAGACGCTACCATAGATCTGTACTACAGCTCATCCAGGACAAATACTGTACTTAACAATGGCAGAGCTTAGTTGTTGTATTTCTTAATTTATATTGACCACAAATTCGTAGATTTAGATAAATGTAGCTTATATAGGCAAGCTATTTACTTATTTTAGCTCCACAGGGTCTCCTATCATTTACAGGTAAAATGCAGGTATTTTAAAACAATAATTAAATAATTTGGGCATCGTTTGAAGCTTTGAAGGCCAACACGAAACCTGAATATTGGTTCCAATACCAAAAAATAATTATAATTTTTCAATACCTTACTTTAAGAAATACAAAAACATTTTTCTACAAAATTCTATAAAATACTCAACTATTGGATTTAACTGGCAGGCAAAAAAACACTACGTATGCAGTGTCAGAACAAACACACTTGCACACTCGTCCTGAGATCAAACAGCCTGCAGAGTGCTGGGAAGCAAAGGAGCAGAGAGGAGAGACACCTGGCCTGCAGTGAACAAGGAGCACCCACTGTGGACCACGCAGCACCCAGCATACACACACACAAACAAACACCCACACATACAAATGCTTACATACAAAGATACACAGTCATACAAGAACATACCACACACAGAGATACTCTCCATCTGACAAAATACATGTGCTCAGATGGATGTGCATATACCAGCAAAAACACACAGACACACTTTTATCATGCCATCTTTACTAAATACACAGATGAACAAACAAACAAAGACAAACAAATTAACAAACAGCAGATTCACATAATGGCTGCCACAGACTATACAGTAACTCTCCCTCTCTCTCTTTCTCTCTGGGAAAAGTAGAAATAGTCAGAGTGAGGGATTTAGAGAGAGGGAGTGAAAGAGAGTGTGTGGGTGAGTGCCAACACTCAACAGAAAGCAAGAAAAAAACAAAACATCAGAACATGTCTGAGTGGATTATAACTATACCACGTCACAGGGGAATGGAGCGGGAGGAAGGAAGGAGGGAAGAAGCAGGGGGAGAGGCGGAAGGTAGGAAGGGTGAAAAGAAATGAGGGAATGGGTGAGAGCGACTGAGACTGCGCTGTCATACCTGTCAAACGTTTATCACTTTGAATAAATATCTGCACGTCATGGGAACATACAGTACACAAACATACACTGTTAAATACTCAAACCATTCATTCTGTCACTCTCTGTCTGACAGCCCCTCCCTACACACACACACACACACACACACGGACACTCACCGCAGCAATACTAATCTCCCTCTCTGAGTTATATCCAATCCACCCCCCCATCCAATCCAATGGCCCCCATTTAAAAAATCTGCCTCTGCAGAGAGTGCCTTCAAAGCCCGGTAA